>NW_026906197.1:300000-470000 GCF_033807715.1 Cololabis saira | reverse complement strand
GACAGAGTGCTGTCCATGGTGCTAGGAGCGTCTGGGTGTTTATGGTACCAGGGCCCTGGTCCTCCAGGCCCAAGGGCTGGCTCTTTCACTCCAGTGGCCGGTCGGTGGGGGGCTTAAAAGCGGGTCCCCGGGTTCGGACGGTGAGCCGGGTCTTTGGGTGGCTCCAGGTGAGCCGGGTTTTTGAGGTTGTTGAGTTGTTGTTTTCTGTTTTCTGCTGTTTTCGATCAGGATTTGTCGTTTAAACCATATGTTAATCAGGTTTGTAAAATAGCGTTTTTCCATCTCCGTAATATTGCAAAAATTAGGAAAATCCTCTCGCAGAGGGATGCAGAGAAACTAGTTCATGCGTTTGTATCTTCTAGACTGGATTACTGTAATGTGTTGTTAGCAGGATGTCCAAGTAATTTGCTGAATAGGCTCCAGCTGATCCAAAATGCAGCAGCACGAGTACTGACAGGAATTCGCAGGAGAGACCACGTCTCTCCAGTGTTAGCGTCGCTCCATTGGCTACCTGTAAAATTCAGAATTCAATTTAAAATTTTATTACTTGCATATAAAGCCCAAAACGGCTTAGCTCCGCAGTATTTACAAGATTTGATAGTACCTTATGTTCCTGGCCGAGCTCTCCGCTCCCAGGGTGCAGGTTTACTCGTAGTTCCTAGAGTATCTAAATGTAGATTTGGAGGGCGGGCGTTCTGCTATCAGGCACCATTACTTTGGAACCAACTTCCAATCTGGGTTAAGGAGGCTGACACCACCTCCACCTTTAAAACTAAACTTAAAACCTTTCTGTTTAGTAAAGCTTATAGTTAGTGTTAAGTAAACCTCTAGCTGGTGTTGGTAAATCTCTAGGTAGTGTAAACTTTAGTGTGTTAGAGTCAGTAGTCATTGTCGCAGCTATAGAACAAAACTATAATAGTTAGTCTCAAATATAGCTTCGCGGTAGATATGCTGCTATAGGCTTATGCTGCAGGGGGGCACCGACATGATCCGCTGGGCGGTGCCTCTCACCCTTCTTCTCCTCTCCTTTTCCCTGCCTCTCTTCTCCATTACCATTTTTATTTATTATAAATATCTCATAGCTATCATTTTTGTCCATTGTTCCTGTAGTTTCTTGTGCTGGCCCCCCTTTTTTCTCTTTTGTGTATGTTTGCAGGCCGGAGCCTCAGGAGCTGCGTTCTGGCCTGTGTTCCCGGCCCTCCCCCCCCTCTGGTCATCCCATTGCTTCTTCCACCTGCCTACGTGGATGTCTGCTGTTGCTGCTTCCGCCTGCCTGCACCCCCCCCCCCTCTGGTCATCCCGCTGCTGCTTCCACATGACTGTTGTGTGCTGCTGATGCCCCCCCCCCCCTCTGGTCATCCCGCTGCTGCTTCCACATGACTGTTGTGTGCTGCTGACGCCCCCCCCCCCCCCACCTCTGGTCATCCCGCTGCTGCTTCCACCTGCCTGCTGTGTGCTGTCGACGTTCCTGACTCCCCCAGTCTGGCCTTCGGCAGGAGGGTCCCCCCTTATGAGCCTGGTCCTGCTCAAGGTTTCTTCCCTCCTAAAGGGGAGTTTTTCCTTGCCACTGTTTGGCTTAAGGCTTTTCTCCCACTAAGGGAGTTTTTACCTGCCATTGTTTATATAATAATTGCTCGGGGGTTTATGTTTATGTTTATGTTTATGTTTATGTTCATGTTCTGGATCTCTGGAAAGCGTCTAGAGACAACATCTGTTGTATTAGACGCTATATAAATAAAATTGAATTGAATTGAATTGAAGTTGTTAGGGTTTGGTGGTGGAAGCTCCTGAGGTGTGGTGGGGATGCTGCTGGGGTCTGGTGGTGCAGCTAGAGGGGTCTGGTGGTGGAAGCTCCTGGGGTCTGGTGATGGAAGCTCCTGGGGTGTGGTGGTGGAAGCTCCTGGGTTCTGGTGGTGATGCTGCTGGGGTCTGGTGCTGATGCTGCTGGGGTCTGGTGGTGGAAGCTCCTGGGGTCTGGTGGTGGAAGCTCCTGAGGTCTGGTGGTGGAAGCTCCTGGGGTCTGGTGGTGGAAGCTCCTGGGGTCTGGTGGTGGAAGCTCCTGGGGTCTGGTGGTGGAAGCTCCTGGGGTCTGGTGCTGATGCTGCTGGGGTCTGGTGGTGGAGCTAGTGGGGTCTGGTGTTGGAAGCTCCTGGGGTCTGGTGGTGGAGCTAGTAGGGTCTGGTGGTGGATGGGGTCCTGTGGTGATGCTGCTGGGGTCTGGTGGTGGAGCTAGTGGGGTCTTGTGGTGGATGGGGTCTGGTGGTAATGCTGCTGGGGTCTGGTGGTGGAGCTAGTAGGGTCTGGTGGTGGATGGGGTCTGGTGGTAATGTTGCTGGGGTCTGGTGGTGGAGCTAGTGGGGTCTGGTGGTGATGCTGCTGGGGTCTGGTGGAAGCTCCTGGGGTCTGGTGGTGGAAGCTCCTGAGGTCTGGTGGTGGAAGCTCCTGGGGTCTGGTGGTGGAAGCTCCTGGGGTCTGGTGGTGGAAGCTCCTGGGGTCTGGTGGTGATGCTGCTGGGGTCTGGTGGAAGCTCCTGGGGTCTGGTGGTGGAAGCTCCTGAGGTCTGGTGGTGGAAGCTCCTGGGGTCTGGTGGTGGAAGCTCCTGAGGTCTGGTGGTGGAAGCTCCTGGGGTCTGGTGGTGGAAGCTCCTGGGGTCTGGTGGTGATGCTGCTGGGGTATGGTGGTGGAGCTAGTGGGGTCTGGTGTTGGAAGCTCCTGGGGTCTGGTGGTGGAGCTAGTGGGGTCTGGTGTTAATGCTGCTGGGGTTTGGTGGTGGAGCTAGTGACTTACATGTTTTGAAAAAGGCGGGCATGACGAAAAGATCCTGTAAAAAATCTCTGTAATATGTTTCTTTTTTTCCTGTAAAGTTGGACATTTGAAAGATTAGGTAAATGGGGAATGACTGGCTTTTAATCAGTTGTGGAACTGCAACGAAATTCATTTCTGCATAAGACCCAATGCGAGAAAGAGATGGTCGACCTTCCTGTGCCGAGCACCAAGAAGAGGATTAGAGGGGTTTTACAAGTCCAAATAATATTATTGCAGTAATACATGTTTGCCCCCAGTTTCGAACAGGGGACCTTTCGCGTGTTAGGCAAACTTGATAACCACTACAATACAGAAACTTGCATGCTTTGAAAATGGCGGGCGTAACGAAAAAAAAATCCTATCTTCAAATCATTCATGTTAGAAATAAATGTGTGATTTCATATAAGTTGTCCTGGTGCGGTAAAATTAAAAATCATCCATCGGTATTACCATGCTGGGTAGAAAATACAAAATGTACCACAAGGGAAGCCAACTGATTACTTTTGAAAGACAGTACTGGATATGATTAATAACTGCAAATTAGGCTGTCGTCTTGCACATTCAAACATTACTCGTTGTTGGCGGGATTCGAACCTGCGCGGGGAATCCCCAATGGATTTCTAGTCCATCGCCTTAACCACTCGGCCACAACAACCTGTCAGCTGTGTGTATGTGTGTGTGTGTGTGTGTGTGTGTGTGTGTGTGTGTGTGTGTGAATCTTCAGAAATAGACAATTTAGAGTCTTTATTTTAAAATGGTTGGTTTTACTTTATTTTAAAATGGTTGGTTTTACTTTATTAGGTTGAGACATATTTTCATCCTCATTTTGATTAAATGCATTTTCATCAACAGTCAGTGCAGTATGTTCATAGATCATACATCCACTTTCTTGTTTCCAAAAAGCTCTGGATAGATTTCAGTTAATCTCTCACATCTCATGTATGAGAGGATCTCTTAAGTAGCAGAGGATGGTTTCGATCCATCGACCTCTGGGTTATGGGCCCAGCACGCTTCCGCTGCGCCACTCTGCTGTATAACCAGGATGTGACTCCGCCACACAGTGGGGGGGAGGGGGGTAGGGCTCTTAAAAGCGGGTCCCCTGGTTCGGACGGTGAGCCGGGTCTCTGGGTGGCTCCAGGTGAGCCGGGTTGTTGAGGTTGTTGAGTTGTTGTTGGGGTCTGGTGGTGGAAGCTCCTGAGGTGTGGTGGTGATGCTGCTGGGGTCTGGTGGTGCAGCTAGTGGGGTCTGGTGGTGGAAGCTCCTGGAGTCAGGTGATGGAAGCTCCTGGGGTCAGGTGATGGAAGCTCCTTGGGTCTGGTGATGGAAATTCCTGGGGTCTGGTGGTGGAAGCTCCTGGGGTCTGGTGGTGATGCTCCTGGGGTCTGGTGGTGATGCTGCTGGGGTCTGGTGGTGGAGCTAGTGGTGTCTGGTGGTGGAAGCTCCTGAGGTGTGGTGGTGATGCTGCTGTCGTCTGGTGGTGGAGCTAGTGGTGTCTGGTGGTGGAAGCTCCTGGGGTCAAAGTCCAGAGTGCTAACCATTACACCATGGAACCCTGTTCAGCTTTTATTGTGTTTTTATTGTGGTCCTGAAACCAGAACATGAGTAAAAAACAATATGCGCTTGAGCATCTGACAGAGTGCTGTCCATGGTGCTAGGAGCGTCTGGGTGTTTATGGTACCAGGGCCCTGGTCCTCCAGGCCCAAGGGCTGGCTCTTTCACTCCAGTGGCTGGTCGGTGGGGGGCTTAAAAGCGGGTCCCCGGGTTCGGACGGTGAGCCGGGTCATTGGGTGGCTCCAGGTGAGCCGGGTTTTTGAGGTTGTTGAGTTGTTGTTAGGGTTTGGTGGTGGAAGCTCCTGAGGTGTGGTGGTGATGCTGCTGGGGTCTGGTGGTGCAGCTAGAGGGGTCTGGTGGTGGAAGCTCCTGGGGTCTGGTGATGGAAGCTCCTGGGGTGTGGTGGTGGAAGCTCCTGGGTTCTGGTGGTGATGCTGCTGGGGTCTGGTGCTGATGCTGCTGGGGTCTGGTGGTGGAAGCTCCTGGGGTCTGGTGGTGGAAGCTCCTGAGGTCTGGTGGTGGAAGCTCCTGGGGTCTGGTGGTGATGCTGCTGGGGTCTGGTGCTGATGCTGCTGGGGTCTGGTGGTGGAAGCTCCTGGGGTCTGGTGGTGGAAGCTCCTGGGGTCTGGTGGTGGAAGCTCCTGAGGTCTGGTGGTGGAAGCTCCTGGGGTCTGGTGGTGGAAGCTCCTGGGGTCTGGTGGTGGAAGCTCCTGGGGTCTGGTGGTGGAAGCTCCTGAGGTCTGGTGGTGGAAGCTCCTGGGGTCTGGTGCTGATGCTGCTGGGGTCTGGTGGTGGAGCTAGTGGGGTCTGGTGTTGGAAGCTCCTGGGGTCTGGTGGTGGAGCTAGTAGGGTCTGGTGGTGGATGGGGTCTGGTGGTGATGCTGCTGGGGTCTGGTGGTGGAGCTAGTGGGGTCTTGTGGTGGATGGGGTCTGGTGGTAATGCTGCTGGGGTCTGGTGGTGGAGCTAGTAGGGTCTGGTGGTGGATGGGGTCTGGTGGTAATGCTGCTGGGGTCTGGTGGTGGAGCTAGTGGGGTCTGGTGGTGATGCTGCTGGGGTCTGGTGGAAGCTCCTGGGGTCTGGTGGTGGAAGCTCCTGAGGTCTGGTGGTGGAAGCTCCTGGGGTCTGGTGGTGGAAGCTCCTGGGGTCTGGTGGTGATGCTGCTGGGGTATGGTGGTGGAGCTAGTGGGGTCTGGTGTTGGAAGCTCCTGGGGTCTGGTGGTGGAGCTAGTGGGGTCTGGTGTTAATGCTGCTGGGGTTTGGTGGTGGAGCTAGTGACTTACATGTTTTGAAAAAGGCGGGCATGACGAAAAGATCCTGTAAAAAATCTCTGTAATATGTTTCTTTTTTTCCTGTAAAGTTGGACATTTTAAAGATTAGGTAAATGGGGAATGACTGGCGTTTAATCAGTTGTGGAACTGCAACGAAATTCATTTCTGCATAAGACCCAATGCGAGAAAGAGATGGTCGACCTTCCTGTGCCGACCACCAACAAGAGGATTAGAGGGGTTTTCCAAGTCCAAATAATAGTATTGCAGTAATACATGTTTCCGCCCAGTTTCGAACAGGGGACCTTTCGCGTGTTAGGCGAACGTGATAACCACTACACTACGGAAACTTGCATGCTTTGAAAATGGCGGGCGTAACGAAAAAAAAATCCTATCTTCAAATCATTCATGTTAGAAATAAATGTGTGATTTCATATAAGTTGTCCTGGTGCGGTAAAATTAAAAATCATCCATCGGTATTACCATGCTGGGTAGAAAATACAAAATGTACCACAAAGGAAGCCAACTGATTACTTTTGAAAGACAGTACTGGATATGATTAATAACAGCAAATTAGGCTGTCGTCTTGCACATTCAAACATTACTCGTTGTTGGCAGGATTCGAACCTGCGCGGGGAATACCCAATGGATTTCTAGTCCATCGCCTTAACCACTCGGCCACAACAACCTGTCAGCTGTGTGTATGTGTGTGTGTGTGTGTGTGTGTGTGTGTGTGAATCTTCAGAAATAGACAATTTAGAGTCTTTATTTTAAAATGGTTGGTTTTACTTTATTTTAAAATGGTTGGTTTTACTTTATTAGGTTGAGACATATTTTCATCCTCATTTTGATTAAATGCATTTTCATCAACAGTCAGTGCAGTATGTTCATAGATCATACATCCACTTTCTTGTTTCCAAAAAGCTCTGGATAGATTTCAGTTAATCTCTCACATCTCATGTATGAGAGGATCTCTTAAGTAGCAGAGGATGGTTTCGATCCATCGACCTCTGGGTTATGGGCCCAGCACGCTTCCGCTGCGCCACTCTGCTGTATAACCAGGATGTGACTCCGCCACACAGTGATGGGGAGGGGGGTAGGGGACTTAAAAGCGGGTCCCCTGGTTCGGACGGTGAGCCGGGTCTCTGGGTGGCTCCAGGTGAGCCGGGTTGTTGAGGTTGTTGAGTTGTTGTTGGGGTCTGGTGGTGGAAGCTCCTGAGGTGTGGTGGTGATGCTGCTGGGGTCTGGTGGTGCAGCTAGTGGGGTCTGGTGGTGGAAGCTCCTGGGGTCTGGTGATGGAAGCTCCTGGGGTCAGGTGATGGAAGCTCCTTGGGTCTGGTGATGGAAATTCCTGGGGTCTGGTGGTGGAAGCTCCTGGGGTCTGGTGGTGATGCTGCTGGGGTCTGGTGGTGATGCTGCTGGGGTCTGGTGGTGGAGCTAGTGGTGTCTGGTGGTGGAAGCTCCTGAGGTGTGGTGGTGATGCTGCTGTCGTCTGGTGGTGGAGCTAGTGGTGTCTGGTGGTGGAAGCTCCTGGGGTCAAAGTCCAGAGTGCTAACCATTACACCATGGAACCCTGTTCAGCTTTTATTGTGTTTTTATTGTGGTCCTGAAACCAGAACATGAGTAAAAAACAATATGCGCTTGAGCATCTGACAGAGTGCTGTCCATGGTGCTAGGAGCGTCTGGGTGTTTATGGTACCAGGGCCCTGGTCCTCCAGGCCCAAGGGCTGGCTCTTTCACTCCAGTGGCCGGTCGGTGGGGGGCTTAAAAGCGGGTCCCCGGGTTCGGATGGTGAGCCGGGTCTTTGGGTGGCTCCAGGTGAGCCGGGTTTTTGAGGTTGTTGAGTTGTTGTTAGGGTTTGGTGGTGGAAGCTCCTGAGGTGTGGTGGTGATGCTCCTGGGGTCTGGTGGTGCAGCTAGAGGGGTCTGGTGGTGGAAGCTCCTGGGGTCTGGTGATGGAAGCTCCTGGGGTGTGGTGGTGGAAGCTCCTGGGTTCTGGTGGTGATGCTGCTGGGGTCTGGTGCTGATGCTGCTGGGGTCTGGTGGTGGAAGCTCCTGGGGTCTGGTGGTGGAAGCTCCTGAGGTCTGGTGGTGGAAGCTCCTGGGGTCTGGTGGTGGAAGCTCCTGGGGTCTGGTGGTGGAAGCTCCTGGGGTCTGGTGCTGATGCTGCTGGGGTCTGGTGGTGGAGCTAGTGGGGTCTGGTGTTGGAAGCTCCTGGGGTCTGGTGGTGGAGCTAGTAGGGTCTGGTGGTGGATGGGGTCTGGTGGTGATGCTGCTGGGGTCTGGTGGTGGAGCTAGTGGGGTCTTGTGGTGGATGGGGTCTGGTGGTAATGCTGCTGGGGTCTGGTGGTGGAGCTAGTAGGGTCTGGTGGTGGATGGGGTCTGGTGGTAATGCTGCTGGGGTCTGGTGGTGGAGCTAGTGGGGTCTGGTGGTGATGCTGCTGGGGTCTGGTGGAAGCTCCTGGGGTCTGGTGGTGGAAGCTCCTGAGGTCTGGTGGTGGAAGCTCCTGGGGTCTGGTGGTGGAAGCTCCTGGGGTCTGGTGGTGATGCTGCTGGGGTATGGTGGTGGAGCTAGTGGGGTCTGGTGTTGGAAGCTCCTGGGGTCTGGTGGTGGAGCTAGTGGGGTCTGGTGTTAATGCTGCTGGGGTTTGGTGGTGGAGCTAGTGACTTACATGTATTGAAAAAGGCGGGCATGACGAAAAGATCCTGTAAAAAATCTCTGTAATATGTTTCTTTTTTTCCTGTAAAGTTGGACATTTGAAAGATTAGGTAAATGGGGAATGACTGGCTTTTAATCAGTTGTGGAACTGCAACGAAATTCATTTCTGCATAAGACCCAATGCGAGAAAGAGATGGTCGACCTTCCTGTGCCGAGCACCAAGAAGAGGATTAGAGGGGTTTTCCAAGTCCAAATAATATTATTGCAGTAATACATGTTTCCGCCCAGTTTCGAACAGGGGACCTTTCGCGTGTTAGGCGAACGTGATAACCACTACACTACGAAAACTTGCATGCTTTGAAAATGGCGGGCGTAACGAAAAAAAAATCCTATCTTCAAATCATTCATGTTAGAAATAAATGTGTGATTTCATATAAGTTGTCCTGGTGCGGTAAAATTAAAAATCATCCATCGGTATTACCATGCTGGGTAGAAAATACAAAATGTACCACAAGGGAAGCCAACTGATTACTTTTGAAAGACAGTACTGGATATGATTAATAACTGCAAATTAGGCAGTCGTCTTGCACATTCAAACATTACTCGTTGTTGGCAGGATTCGAACCTGCGCGGGGAATCCCCAATGGATTTCTAGTCCATCGCCTTAACCACTCGGCCACAACAACCTGTCAGCTGTGTGTATGTGTGTGTGTGTGTGTGTGTGAAACTTCAGAAATAGACAATTTAGAGTCTTTATTTTAAAATGGTTGGTTTTACTTTATTTTAAAATGGTTGGTTTTACTATATTAGGTTGAGACATATTTTCATCCTCATTTTGATTAAATGCATTTTCATCAACAGCATTTTCATCAACAGTCAGCATCAACAGTCAGCATCCACAGCCAGTATGTTCATAGTTCATAGATCATACATCCACTTTCTTGTTTCCAAAAAGCTCTGGATAGATTTCAGTTAATCTCTCACATCTCATGTATGAGAGGATCTCTTAAGTAGCAGAGGATGGTTTCGATCCATCGACCTCTGGGTTATGGGCCCAGCACGCTTCCGCTGCGCCACTCTGCTGTATAACCAGGATGTGACTCCGCCACACAGTGGGGGGGAGGGGGGTAGGGGACTTAAAAGCGGGTCCCCTGGTTCGGACGGTGAGCCGGGTCTCTGGGTGGCTCCAGGTGAGCCGGGTTGTTGAGGTTGTTGAGTTGTTGTTGGGGTCTGGTGGTGGAAGCTCCTGAGGTGTGGTGGTGATGCTGCTGGGGTCTGGTGGTGCAGCTAGTGGGGTCTGGTGGTGGAAGCTCCTGGGGTCTGGTGATGGAAGCTCCTGGGGTCAGGTGATGGAAGCTCCTTGGGTCTGGTGATGGAAATTCCTGGGGTCTGGTGGTGGAAGCTCCTGGGGTCTGGTGGTGATGCTGCTGGGGTCTGGTGGTGATGCTGCTGGGGTCTGGTGGTGGAGCTAGTGGTGTCTGGTGGTGGAAGCTCCTGAGGTGTGGTGGTGATGCTGCTGTCGTCTGGTGGTGGAGCTAGTGGTGTCTGGTGGTGGAAGCTCCTGGGTTCAAAGTCCAGAGTGCTAACCATTACACCATGGAACCCTGTTCAGCTTTTATTGTGTTTTTATTGTGGTCCTGAAACCAGAACATGAGTAAAAAACAATATGCGCTTGAGCATCTGACAGAGTGCTGTCCATGGTGCTAGGAGCGTCTGGGTGTTTATGGTACCAGGGCCCTGGTCCTCCAGGCCCAAGGGCTGGCTCTTTCACTCCAGTGGCTGGTCGGTGGGGGGCTTAAAAGCGGGTCCCCGGGTTCGGACGGTGAGCCGGGTCTTTGGGTGGCTCCAGGTGAGCCGGGTTTTTGAGGTTGTTGAGTTGTTGTTAGGGTTTGGTGGTGGAAGCTCCTGAGGTGTGGTGGTGATGCTGCTGGGGTCTGGTGGTGCAGCTAGAGGGGTCTGGTGGTGGAAGCTCCTGGGGTCTGGTGATGGAAGCTCCTGGGGTGTGGTGGTGGAATCTCCTGGGTTCTGGTGGTGATGCTGCTGGGGTCTGGTGCTGATGCTGCTGGGGTCTGGTGGTGGAAGCTCCTGGGGTCTGGTGGTGGAAGCTCCTGAGGTCTGGTGGTGGAAGCTCCTGGGGTCTGGTGGTGGAAGCTCCTGGGGTCTGGTGGTGGAAGCTCCTGGGGTCTGGTGGTGGAAGCTCCTGGGGTCTGGTGCTGATGCTGCTGGGGTCTGGTGGTGGAGCTAGTGGGGTCTGGTGTTGGAAGCTCCTGGGGTCTGGTGGTGGAGCTAGTAGGGTCTGGTGGTGGATGGGGTCTGGTGGTGATGCTGCTGGGGTCTGGTGGTGGAGCTAGTGGGGTCTTGTGGTGGATGGGGTCTGGTGGTAATGCTGCTGGGGTCTGGTGGTGGAGCTAGTGGGGTCTTGTGGTGGATGGGGTCTGGTGGTAATGCTGCTGGGGTCTGGTGGTGGAGCTAGTAGGGTCTGGTGGTGGATGGGGTCTGGTGGTAATGCTGCTGGGGTCTGGTGGTGGAGCTAGTGGGGTCTGGTGGTGATGCTGCTGGGGTCTGGTGGAAGCTCCTGGGGTCTGGTGGTGGAAGCTCCTGAGGTCTGGTGGTGGAAGCTCCTGGGGTCTGGTGGTGGAAGCTCCTGGGGTCTGGTGGTGATGCTGCTGGGGTATGGTGGTGGAGCTAGTGGGGTCTGGTGTTGGAAGCTCCTGGGGTCTGGTGGTGGAGCTAGTGGGGTCTGGTGTTAATGCTGCTGGGGTTTGGTGGTGGAGCTAGTGACTTACATGTTTTGAAAAAGGCGGGCATGACGAAAAGATCCTGTAAAAAATCTCTGTAATATGTTTCTTTTTTTCCTGTAAAGTTGGACATTTGAAAGATTAGGTAAATGGGGAATGACAGGCTTTTAATCAGTTGTGGAACTGCAACGAAATTCATTTCTGCATAAGACCCAATGCGAGAAAGAGATGGTCGACCTTCCTGTGCCGAGCACCAAGAAGAGGATTAGAGGGGTTTTCCAAGTCCAAATAATATTATTGCAGTAATACATGTTTCCGCCCAGTTTCGAACAGGGGACCTTTCGCGTGTTAGGCGAACGTGATAACCACTACACTACGAAAACTTGCATGCTTTGAAAATGGCGGGCGTAACGAAAAAAAAATCCTATCTTCAAATCATTCATGTTAGAAATAAATGTGTGATTTCATATAAGTTGTCCTGGTGCGGTAAAATTAAAAATCATCCATCGGTATTACCATGCTGGGTAGAAAATACAAAATGTACCACAAGGGAAGCCAACTGATTACTTTTGAAAGACAGTACTGGATATGATTAATAACTGCAAATTAGGCAGTCGTCTTGCACATTCAAACATTACTCGTTGTTGGCAGGATTCGAACCTGCGCGGGGAATCCCCAATGGATTTCTAGTCCATCGCCTTAACCACTCGGCCACAACAACCTGTCAGCTGTGTGTATGTGTGTGTGTGTGTGTGTGTGAAACTTCAGAAATAGACAATTTAGAGTCTTTATTTTAAAATGGTTGGTTTTACTTTATTTTAAAATGGTTGGTTTTACTCTATTAGGTTGAGACATATTTTCATCCTCATTTTGATTAAATGCATTTTCATCAACAGCATTTTCATCAACAGTCAGCATCCACAGCCAGTATGTTCATAGATCATACATCCACTTTCTTGTTTCCAAAAAGCTCTGGATAGATTTCAGTTAATCTCTCACATCTCATGTATGAGAGGATCTCTTAAGTAGCAGAGGATGGTTTCGATCCATCGACCTCTGGGTTATGGGCCCAGCACGCTTCCGCTGCGCCACTCTGCTGTATAACCAGGATGTGACTCCGCCACACAGTGGGGGGGAGGGGGGTAGGGGACTTAAAAGCGGGTCCCCTGGTTCGGACGGTGAGCCGGGTCTCTGGGTGGCTCCAGGTGAGCCGGGTTGTTGAGGTTGTTGAGTTGTTGTTGGGGTCTGGTGGTGGAAGCTCCTGAGGTGTGGTGGTGATGCTGCTGGGGTCTGGTGGTGCAGCTAGTGGGGTCTGGTGGTGGAAGCTCCTGGGGTCTGGTGATGGAAGCTCCTGGGGTCAGGTGATGGAAGCTCCTTGGGTCTGGTGATGGAAATTCCTGGGGTCTGGTGGTGGAAGCTCCTGGGGTCTGGTGGTGATGCTGCTGGGGTCTGGTGGTGATGCTGCTGGGGTCTGGTGGTGGAGCTAGTGGTGTCTGGTGGTGGAAGCTCCTGAGGTGTGGTGGTGATGCTGCTGTCGTCTGGTGGTGGAGCTAGTGGTGTCTGGTGGTGGAAGCTCCTGGGTTCAAAGTCCAGAGTGCTAACCATTACACCATGGAACCCTGTTCAGCTTTTATTGTGTTTTTATTGTGGTCCTGAAACCAGAACATGAGTAAAAAACAATATGCGCTTGAGCATCTGACAGAGTGCTGTCCATGGTGCTAGGAGCGTCTGGGTGTTTATGGTACCAGGGCCCTGGTCCTCCAGGCCCAAGGGCTGGCTCTTTCACTCCAGTGGCTGGTCGGTGGGGGGCTTAAAAGCGGGTCCCCGGGTTCGGACGGTGAGCCGGGTCTTTGGGTGGCTCCAGGTGAGCCGGGTTTTTGAGGTTGTTGAGTTGTTGTTAGGGTTTGGTGGTGGAAGCTCCTGAGGTGTGGTGGTGATGCTGCTGGGGTCTGGTGGTGCAGCTAGAGGGGTCTGGTGGTGGAAGCTCCTGGGGTCTGGTGATGGAAGCTCCTGGGGTGTGGTGGTGGAATCTCCTGGGTTCTGGTGGTGATGCTGCTGGGGTCTGGTGCTGATGCTGCTGGGGTCTGGTGGTGGAAGCTCCTGGGGTCTGGTGGTGGAAGCTCCTGAGGTCTGGTGGTGGAAGCTCCTGGGGTCTGGTGGTGGAAGCTCCTGGGGTCTGGTGGTGGAAGCTCCTGGGGTCTGGTGGTGGAAGCTCCTGGGGTCTGGTGCTGATGCTGCTGGGGTCTGGTGGTGGAGCTAGTGGGGTCTGGTGTTGGAAGCTCCTGGGGTCTGGTGGTGGAGCTAGTAGGGTCTGGTGGTGGATGGGGTCTGGTGGTGATGCTGCTGGGGTCTGGTGGTGGAGCTAGTGGGGTCTTGTGGTGGATGGGGTCTGGTGGTAATGCTGCTGGGGTCTGGTGGTGGAGCTAGTGGGGTCTTGTGGTGGATGGGGTCTGGTGGTAATGCTGCTGGGGTCTGGTGGTGGAGCTAGTAGGGTCTGGTGGTGGATGGGGTCTGGTGGTAATGCTGCTGGGGTCTGGTGGTGGAGCTAGTGGGGTCTGGTGGTGATGCTGCTGGGGTCTGGTGGAAGCTCCTGGGGTCTGGTGGTGGAAGCTCCTGAGGTCTGGTGGTGGAAGCTCCTGGGGTCTGGTGGTGGAAGCTCCTGGGGTCTGGTGGTGATGCTGCTGGGGTATGGTGGTGGAGCTAGTGGGGTCTGGTGTTGGAAGCTCCTGGGGTCTGGTGGTGGAGCTAGTGGGGTCTGGTGTTAATGCTGCTGGGGTTTGGTGGTGGAGCTAGTGACTTACATGTTTTGAAAAAGGCGGGCATGACGAAAAGATCCTGTAAAAAATCTCTGTAATATGTTTCTTTTTTTCCTGTAAAGTTGGACATTTGAAAGATTAGGTAAATGGGGAATGACTGGCTTTTAATCAGTTGTGGAACTGCAACGAAATTCATTTCTGCATAAGACCCAATGCGAGAAAGAGATGGTCGACCTTCCTGTGCCGAGCACCAAGAAGAGGATTAGAGGGGTTTTCCAAGTCCAAATAATATTATTGCAGTAATACATGTTTCCGCCCAGTTTCGAACAGGGGACCTTTCGCGTGTTAGGCGAACGTGATAACCACTACACTACGAAAACTTGCATGCTTTGAAAATGGCGGGCGTAACGAAAAAAAAATCCTATCTTCAAATCATTCATGTTAGAAATAAATGTGTGATTTCATATAAGTTGTCCTGGTGCGGTAAAATTAAAAATCATCCATCGGTATTACCATGCTGGGTAGAAAATACAAAATGTACCACAAGGGAAGCCAACTGATTACTTTTGAAAGACAGTACTGGATATGATTAATAACTGCAAATTAGGCAGTCGTCTTGCACATTCAAACATTACTCGTTGTTGGCAGGATTCGAACCTGCGCGGGGAATCCCCAATGGATTTCTAGTCCATCGCCTTAACCACTCGGCCACAACAACCTGTCAGCTGTGTGTATGTGTGTGTGTGTGTGTGTGTGAAACTTCAGAAATAGACAATTTAGAGTCTTTATTTTAAAATGGTTGGTTTTACTTTATTTTAAAATGGTTGGTTTTACTCTATTAGGTTGAGACATATTTTCATCCTCATTTTGATTAAATGCATTTTCATCAACAGCATTTTCATCAACAGTCAGCATCAACAGTCAGCATCCACAGCCAGTATGTTCATAGTTCATAGATCATACATCCACTTTCTTGTTTCCAAAAAGCTCTGGATAGATTTCAGTTAATCTCTCACATCTCATGTATGAGAGGATCTCTTAAGTAGCAGAGGATGGTTTCTATCCATCGACCTCTGGGTTATGGGCCCAGCACGCTTCCGCTGCGCCACTCTGCTGTATAACCAGGATGTGACTCCGCCACACAGTGGGGGGGAGGGGGGTAGGGGACTTAAAAGCGGGTCCCCTGGTTCGGACGGTGAGCCGGGTCTCTGGGTGGCTCCAGGTGAGCCGGGTTGTTGAGGTTGTTGAGTTGTTGTTGGGGTCTGGTGGTGGAAGCTCCTGAGGTGTGGTGGTGATGCTGCTGGGGTCTGGTGGTGCAGCTAGTGGGGTCTGGTGGTGGAAGCTCCTGGGGTCTGGTGATGGAAGCTCCTGGGGTCAGGTGATGGAAGCTCCTTGGGTCTGGTGATGGAAATTCCTGGGGTCTGGTGGTGGAAGCTCCTGGGGTCTGGTGGTGATGCTGCTGGGGTCTGGTGGTGATGCTGCTGGGGTCTGGTGGTGGAGCTAGTGGTGTCTGGTGGTGGAAGCTCCTGAGGTGTGGTGGTGATGCTGCTGTCGTCTGGTGGTGGAGCTAGTGGTGTCTGGTGGTGGAAGCTCCTGGGTTCAAAGTCCAGAGTGCTAACCATTACACCATGGAACCCTGTTCAGCTTTTATTGTGTTTTTATTGTGGTCCTGAAACCAGAACATGAGTAAAAAACAATATGCGCTTGAGCATCTGACAGAGTGCTGTCCATGGTGCTAGGAGCGTCTGGGTGTTTATGGTACCAGGGCCCTGGTCCTCCAGGCCCAAGGGCTGGCTCTTTCACTCCAGTGGCTGGTCGGTGGGGGGCTTAAAAGCGGGTCCCCGGGTTCGGACGGTGAGCCGGGTCTTTGGGTGGCTCCAGGTGAGCCGGGTTTTTGAGGTTGTTGAGTTGTTGTTAGGGTTTGGTGGTGGAAGCTCCTGAGGTGTGGTGGTGATGCTGCTGGGGTCTGGTGGTGCAGCTAGAGGGGTCTGGTGGTGGAAGCTCCTGGGGTCTGGTGATGGAAGCTCCTGGGGTGTGGTGGTGGAATCTCCTGGGTTCTGGTGGTGATGCTGCTGGGGTCTGGTGCTGATGCTGCTGGGGTCTGGTGGTGGAAGCTCCTGGGGTCTGGTGGTGGAAGCTCCTGAGGTCTGGTGGTGGAAGCTCCTGGGGTCTGGTGGTGGAAGCTCCTGTGGTCTGGTGGTGGAAGCTCCTGGGGTCTGGTGGTGGAAGCTCCTGGGGTCTGGTGCTGATGCTGCTGGGGTCTGGTGGTGGAGCTAGTGGGGTCTGGTGTTGGAAGCTCCTGGGGTCTGGTGGTGGAGCTAGTAGGGTCTGGTGGTGGATGGGGTCTGGTGGTGATGCTGCTTGGGTCTGGTGGTGGAGCTAGTGGGGTCTTGTGGTGGATGGGGTCTGGTGGTAATGCTGCTGGGGTCTGGTGGTGGAGCTAGTGGGGTCTTGTGGTGGATGGGGTCTGGTGGTAATGCTGCTGGGGTCTGGTGGTGGAGCTAGTAGGGTCTGGTGGTGGATGGGGTCTGGTGGTAATGCTGCTGGGGTCTGGTGGTGGAGCTAGTGGGGTCTGGTGGTGATGCTGCTGGGGTCTGGTGGAAGCTCCTGGGGTCTGGTGGTGGAAGCTCCTGAGGTCTGGTGGTGGAAGCTCCTGGGGTCTGGTGGTGGAAGCTCCTGGGGTCTGGTGGTGATGCTGCTGGGGTATGGTGGTGGAGCTAGTGGGGTCTGGTGTTGGAAGCTCCTGGGGTCTGGTGGTGGAGCTAGTGGGGTCTGGTGTTAATGCTGCTGGGGTTTGGTGGTGGAGCTAGTGACTTACATGTTTTGAAAAAGGCGGGCATGACGAAAAGATCCTGTAAAAAATCTCTGTAATATGTTTCTTTTTTTCCTGTAAAGTTGGACATTTGAAAGATTAGGTAAATGGGGAATGACTGGCTTTTAATCAGTTGTGGAACTGCAACGAAATTCATTTCTGCATAAGACCCAATGCGAGAAAGAGATGGTCGACCTTCCTGTGCCGAGCACCAAGAAGAGGATTAGAGGGGTTTTCCAAGTCCAAATAATATTATTGCAGTAATACATGTTTCCGCCCAGTTTCGAACAGGGGACCTTTCGCGTGTTAGGCGAACGTGATAACCACTACACTACGAAAACTTGCATGCTTTGAAAATGGCGGGCGTAACGAAAAAAAAATCCTATCTTCAAATCATTCATGTTAGAAATAAATGTGTGATTTCATATAAGTTGTCCTGGTGCGGTAAAATTAAAAATCATCCATCGGTATTACCATGCTGGGTAGAAAATACAAAATGTACCACAAGGGAAGCCAACTGATTACTTTTGAAAGACAGTACTGGATATGATTAATAACTGCAAATTAGGCAGTCGTCTTGCACATTCAAACATTACTCGTTGTTGGCAGGATTCGAACCTGCGCGGGGAATCCCCAATGGATTTCTAGTCCATCGCCTTAACCACTCGGCCACAACAACCTGTCAGCTGTGTGTATGTGTGTGTGTGTGTGTGTGTGAAACTTCAGAAATAGACAATTTAGAGTCTTTATTTTAAAATGGTTGGTTTTACTTTATTTTAAAATGGTTGGTTTTACTCTATTAGGTTGAGACATATTTTCATCCTCATTTTGATTAAATGCATTTTCATCAACAGCATTTTCATCAACAGTCAGCATCAACAGTCAGCATCCACAGCCAGTATGTTCATAGTTCATAGATCATACATCCACTTTCTTGTTTCCAAAAAGCTCTGGATAGATTTCAGTTAATCTCTCACATCTCATGTATGAGAGGATCTCTTAAGTAGCAGAGGATGGTTTCGATCCATCGACCTCTGGGTTATGGGCCCAGCACGCTTCCGCTGCGCCACTCTGCTGTATAACCAGGATGTGACTCCGCCACACAGTGGGGGGGAGGGGGGTAGGGGACTTAAAAGCGGGTCCCCTGGTTCGGACGGTGAGCCGGGTCTCTGGGTGGCTCCAGGTGAGCCGGGTTGTTGAGGTTGTTGAGTTGTTGTTGGGGTCTGGTGGTGGAAGCTCCTGAGGTGTGGTGGTGATGCTGCTGGGGTCTGGTGGTGCAGCTAGTGGGGTCTGGTGGTGGAAGCTCCTGGGGTCTGGTGATGGAAGCTCCTGGGGTCAGGTGATGGAAGCTCCTTGGGTCTGGTGATGGAAATTCCTGGGGTCTGGTGGTGGAAGCTCCTGGGGTCTGGTGGTGATGCTGCTGGGGTCTGGTGGTGATGCTGCTGGGGTCTGGTGGTGGAGCTAGTGGTGTCTGGTGGTGGAAGCTCCTGAGGTGTGGTGGTGATGCTGCTGTCGTCTGGTGGTGGAGCTAGTGGTGTCTGGTGGTGGAAGCTCCTGGGTTCAAAGTCCAGAGTGCTAACCATTACACCATGGAACCCTGTTCAGCTTTTATTGTGTTTTTATTGTGGTCCTGAAACCAGAACATGAGTAAAAAACAATATGCGCTTGAGCATCTGACAGAGTGCTGTCCATGGTGCTAGGAGCGTCTGGGTGTTTATGGTACCAGGGCCCTGGTCCTCCAGGCCCAAGGGCTGGCTCTTTCACTCCAGTGGCTGGTCGGTGGGGGGCTTAAAAGCGGGTCCCCGGGTTCGGACGGTGAGCCGGGTCTTTGGGTGGCTCCAGGTGAGCCGGGTTTTTGAGGTTGTTGAGTTGTTGTTAGGGTTTGGTGGTGGAAGCTCCTGAGGTGTGGTGGTGATGCTGCTGGGGTCTGGTGGTGCAGCTAGAGGGGTCTGGTGGTGGAATCTCCTGGGTTCTGGTGGTGATGCTGCTGGGGTCTGGTGGTGGAAGCTCCTGGGGTCTGGTGGTGGAAGCTCCTGGGGTCTGGTGGTGGAAGCTCCTGGGGTCTGGTGGTGGAAGCTCCTGGGGTCTGGTGCTGATGCTGCTGGGGTCTGGTGGTGGAGCTAGTGGGGTCTGGTGTTGGAAGCTCCTGGGGTCTGGTGGTGGAGCTAGTAGGGTCTGGTGGTGGATGGGGTCTGGTGGTGATGCTGCTTGGGTCTGGTGGTGGAGCTAGTGGGGTCTTGTGGTGGATGGGGTCTGGTGGTAATGCTGCTGGGGTCTGGTGGTGGAGCTAGTGGGGTCTTGTGGTGGATGGGGTCTGGTGGTAATGCTGCTGGGGTCTGGTGGTGGAGCTAGTAGGGTCTGGTGGTGGATGGGGTCTGGTGGTAATGCTGCTGGGGTCTGGTGGTGGAGCTAGTGGGGTCTGGTGGTGATGCTGCTGGGGTCTGGTGGAAGCTCCTGGGGTCTGGTGGTGGAAGCTCCTGAGGTCTGGTGGTGGAAGCTCCTGGGGTCTGGTGGTGGAAGCTCCTGGGGTCTGGTGGTGATGCTGCTGGGGTATGGTGGTGGAGCTAGTGGGGTCTGGTGTTGGAAGCTCCTGGGGTCTGGTGGTGGAGCTAGTGGGGTCTGGTGTTAATGCTGCTGGGGTTTGGTGGTGGAGCTAGTGACTTACATGTTTTGAAAAAGGCGGGCATGACGAAAAGATCCTGTAAAAAATCTCTGTAATATGTTTCTTTTTTTCCTGTAAAGTTGGACATTTGAAAGATTAGGTAAATGGGGAATGACTGGCTTTTAATCAGTTGTGGAACTGCAACGAAATTCATTTCTGCATAAGACCCAATGCGAGAAAGAGATGGTCGACCTTCCTGTGCCGAGCACCAAGAAGAGGATTAGAGGGGTTTTCCAAGTCCAAATAATATTATTGCAGTAATACATGTTTCCGCCCAGTTTCGAACAGGGGACCTTTCGCGTGTTAGGCGAACGTGATAACCACTACACTACGAAAACTTGCATGCTTTGAAAATGGCGGGCGTAACGAAAAAAAAATCCTATCTTCAAATCATTCATGTTAGAAATAAATGTGTGATTTCATATAAGTTGTCCTGGTGCGGTAAAATTAAAAATCATCCATCGGTATTACCATGCTGGGTAGAAAATACAAAATGTACCACAAGGGAAGCCAACTGATTACTTTTGAAAGACAGTACTGGATATGATTAATAACTGCAAATTAGGCAGTCGTCTTGCACATTCAAACATTACTCGTTGTTGGCAGGATTCGAACCTGCGCGGGGAATCCCCAATGGATTTCTAGTCCATCGCCTTAACCACTCGGCCACAACAACCTGTCAGCTGTGTGTATGTGTGTGTGTGTGTGTGTGTGAAACTTCAGAAATAGACAATTTAGAGTCTTTATTTTAAAATGGTTGGTTTTACTTTATTTTAAAATGGTTGGTTTTACTCTATTAGGTTGAGACATATTTTCATCCTCATTTTGATTAAATGCATTTTCATCAACAGCATTTTCATCAACAGTCAGCATCAACAGTCAGCATCCACAGCCAGTATGTTCATAGTTCATAGATCATACATCCACTTTCTTGTTTCCAAAAAGCTCTGGATAGATTTCAGTTAATCTCTCACATCTCATGTATGAGAGGATCTCTTAAGTAGCAGAGGATGGTTTCGATCCATCGACCTCTGGGTTATGGGCCCAGCACGCTTCCGCTGCGCCACTCTGCTGTATAACCAGGATGTGACTCCGCCACACAGTGGGGGGGAGGGGGGTAGGGGACTTAAAAGCGGGTCCCCTGGTTCGGACGGTGAGCCGGGTCTCTGGGTGGCTCCAGGTGAGCCGGGTTGTTGAGGTTGTTGAGTTGTTGTTGGGGTCTGGTGGTGGAAGCTCCTGAGGTGTGGTGGTGATGCTGCTGGGGTCTGGTGGTGCAGCTAGTGGGGTCTGGTGGTGGAAACTCCTGGGGTCTGGTGATGGAAGCTCCTGGGGTCAGGTGATGGAAGCTCCTTGGGTCTGGTGATGGAAATTCCTGGGGTCTGGTGGTGGAAGCTCCTGGGGTCTGGTGGTGATGCTGCTGGGGTCTGGTGGTGATGCTGCTGGGGTCTGGTGGTGGAGCTAGTGGTGTCTGGTGGTGGAAGCTCCTGAGGTGTGGTGGTGATGCTGCTGTCGTCTGGTGGTGGAGCTAGTGGTGTCTGGTGGTGGAAGCTCCTGGGTTCAAAGTCCAGAGTGCTAACCATTACACCATGGAACCCTGTTCAGCTTTTATTGTGTTTTTATTGTGGTCCTGAAACCAGAACATGAGTAAAAAACAATATGCGCTTGAGCATCTGACAGAGTGCTGTCCATGGTGCTAGGAGCGTCTGGGTGTTTATGGTACCAGGGCCCTGGTCCTCCAGGCCCAAGGGCTGGCTCTTTCACTCCAGTGGCTGGTCGGTGGGGGGCTTAAAAGCGGGTCCCCGGGTTCGGACGGTGAGCCGGGTCTTTGGGTGGCTCCAGGTGAGCCGGGTTTTTGAGGTTGTTGAGTTGTTGTTAGGGTTTGGTGGTGGAAGCTCCTGAGGTGTGGTGGTGATGCTGCTGGGGTCTGGTGGTGCAGCTAGAGGGGTCTGGTGGTGGAAGCTCCTGGGGTCTGGTGATGGAAGCTCCTGGGGTGTGGTGGTGGAATCTCCTGGGTTCTGGTGGTGATGCTGCTGGGGTCTGGTGCTGATGCTGCTGGGGTCTGGTGGTGGAAGCTCCTGGGGTCTGGTGGTGGAAGCTCCTGAGGTCTGGTGGTGGAAGCTCCTGGGGTCTGGTGGTGGAAGCTCCTGGGGTCTGGTGGTGGAAGCTCCTGGGGTCTGGTGGTGGAAGCTCCTGGGGTCTGGTGCTGATGCTGCTGGGGTCTGGTGGTGGAGCTAGTGGGGTCTGGTGTTGGAAGCTCCTGGGGTCTGGTGGTGGAGCTAGTAGGGTCTGGTGGTGGATGGGGTCTGGTGGTGATGCTGCTGGGGTCTGGTGGTGGAGCTAGTGGGGTCTTGTGGTGGATGGGGTCTGGTGGTAATGCTGCTGGGGTCTGGTGGTGGAGCTAGTAGGGTCTGGTGGTGGATGGGGTCTGGTGGTAATGCTGCTGGGGTCTGGTGGTGGAGCTAGTGGGGTCTGGTGGTGATGCTGCTGGGGTCTGGTGGAAGCTCCTGGGGTCTGGTGGTGGAAGCTCCTGAGGTCTGGTGGTGGAAGCTCCTGGGGTCTGGTGGTGGAAGCTCCTGGGGTCTGCTGGTGATGCTGCTGGGGTATGGTGGTGGAGCTAGTGGGGTCTGGTGTTGGAAGCTCCTGGGGTCTGGTGGTGGAGCTAGTGGGGTCTGGTGTTAATGCTGCTGGGGTTTGGTGGTGGAGCTAGTGACTTACATGTTTTGAAAAAGGCGGGCATGACGAAAAGATCCTGAAAAAAATCTCTGTAATATGTTTCTTTTTTTCCTGTAAAGTTGGACATTTGAAAGATTAGGTAAATGGGGAATGACTGGCTTTTAATCAGTTGTGGAACTGCAACGAAATTCATTTCTGCATAAGACCCAATGCGAGAAAGAGATGGTCGAACTTCCTGTGCCGAGCACCAAGAAGAGGATTAGAGGGGTTTTCCAAGTCCAAATAATATTATTGCAGTAATACATGTTTCCGCCCAGTTTCGAACAGGGGACCTTTCGCGTGTTAGGCGAACGTGATAACCACTACACTACGGAAACTTGCATGCTTTGAAAATGGCGGGCGTAACGAAAAAAAAATCCTATCTTCAAATCATTCATGTTAGAAATAAATGTGTGATTTCATATAAGTTGTCCTGGTGCGGTAAAATTAAAAATCATCCATGGGTATTACCATGCTGGGTAGAAAATACAAAATGTACCACAAGGGAAGCCAACTGATTACTTTTGAAAGACAGTACTGGATATGATTAATAACTGCAAATTAGGCTGTCGTCTTGCACATTCAAACATTACTCGTTGTTGGCAGGATTCGAACCTGCGCGGGGAATCCCCAATGGATTTCTAGTCCATCGCCTTAACCACTCGGCCACAACAACCTGTCAGCTGTGTGTGTGTGTGTGTGTGTGAATCTTCAGAAATAGACAATTTAGAGTCTTTATTTTAAAATGGTTGGTTTTACTTTATTTTAAAATGGTTGGTTTTACTTTATTAGGTTGAGACATATTTTCATCCTCATTTTGATTAAATGCATTTTCATCAACAGTCAGTGCAGTATGTTCATAGATCATACATCCACTTTCTTGTTTCCAAAAAGCTCTGGATAGATTTCAGTTAATCTCTCACATCTCATGTATGAGAGGATCTCTTAAGTAGCAGAGGATGGTTTCGATCCATCGACCTCTGGGTTATGGGCCCAGCACGCTTCCGCTGCGCCACTCTGCTGTATAACCAGGATGTGACTCCGCCACACAGTGGGGGGGAGGGGGGTAGGGGACTTAAAGCGGGTCCCCTGGTTCGGACGGTGAGCCGGGTCTCTGGGTGGCTCCAGGTGAGCCGGGTTGTTGAGGTTGTTGAGTTGTTGTTGGGGTCTGGTGGTGGAAGCTCCTGAGGTGTGGTGGTGATGCTGCTGGGGTCTGGTGGTGCAGCTAGTGGGGTCTGGTGGTGGAAGCTCCTGGGGTCTGGTGATGGAAGCTCCTGGGGTCAGGTGATGGAAGCTCCTTGGGTCTGGTGATGGAAATTCCTGGGGTCTGGTGGTGGAAGCTCCTGGGGTCTGGTGGTGATGCTGCTGGGGTCTGGTGGTGATGCTGCTGGGGTCTGGTGGTGGAGCTAGTGGTGTCTGGTGGTGGAAGCTCCTGAGGTGTGGTGGTGATGCTGCTGTCGTCTGGTGGTGGAGCTAGTGGTGTCTGGTGGTGGAAGCTCCTGGGGTCAAAGTCCAGAGTGCTAACCATTACACCATGGAACCCTGTTCAGCTTTTATTGTGTTTTTATTGTGGTCCTGAAACCAGAACATGAGTAAAAAACAATATGCGCTTGAGCATCTGACAGAGTGCTGTCCATGGTGCTAGGAGCGTCTGGGTGTTTATGGTACCAGGGCCCTGGTCCTCCAGGCCCAAGGGCTGGCTCTTTCACTCCAGTGGCCGGTCGGTGGGGGGCTTAAAAGCGGGTCCCCGGGTTCGGACGGTGAGCCGGGTCTTTGGGTGGCTCCAGGTGAGCCGGGTTTTTGAGGTTGTTGAGTTGTTGTTAGGGTTTGGTGGTGGAAGCTCCTGAGGTGTGGTGGTGATGCTGCTGGGGTCTGGTGGTGCAGCTAGAGGGGTCTGGTGGTGGAAGCTCCTGGGGTCTGGTGATGGAAGCTCCTGGGGTGTGGTGGTGGAAGCTCCTGGGTTCTGGTGGTGATGCTGCTGGGGTCTGGTGCTGATGCTGCTGGGGTCTGGTGGTGGAAGCTCCTGGGGTCAGGTGGTGGAAGCTCCTGAGGTCTGGTGGTGGAAGCTCCTGGGGTCTGGTGGTGGAAGCTCCTGGGGTCTGGTGGTGGAAGCTCCTGGGGTCTGGTGGTGGAAGCTCCTGGGGTCTGGTGCTGATGCTGCTGGGGTCTGGTGGTGGAGCTAGTGGGGTCTGGTGTTGGAAGCTCCTGGGGTCTGGTGGTGGAGCTAGTAGGGTCTGGTGGTGGATGGGGTCTGGTGGTGATGCTGCTGTGGTCTGGTGGTGGAGCTAGTGGGGTCTTGTGGTGGATGGGGTCTGGTGGTAATGCTGCTGGGGTCTGGTGGTGGAGCTAGTAGGGTCTGGTGGTGGATGGGGTCTGGTGGTAATGCTGCTGGGGTCTGGTGGTGGAGCTAGTGGGGTCTGGTGGTTATGCTGCTGGGGTCTGGTGGAAGCTCCTGGGGTCTGGTGGTGGAAGCTCCTGGGGTCTGGTGGTGGAAGCTCCTGGGGTCTGGTGGTGGAAGCTCCTGGGGTCTGGTGGTGATGCTGCTGGGGTATGGTGGTGGAGCTAGTGTGGTCTGGTGTTGGAAGCTCCTGGGGTCTGGTGGTGGAGCTAGTGGGGTCTGGTGTTAATGCTGCTGGGGTTTGGTGGTGGAGCTAGTGACTTACATGTTTTGAAAAAGGCGGGCATGACGAAAAGATCCTGTAAAAAATCTCTGTAATATGCTTCTTTTTTTCCTGTAAAGTTGGACATTTGAAAGATTAGGTAAATGGGGAATGACTGGCTTTTAATCAGTTGTGGAACTGCAATGAAATTCATTTCTGCATAAGACCCAATGCGAGAAAGAGATGGTCTACCTTCCTGTGCCGAGCACCAAGAAGAGGATTAGAGGGGTTTTCCAAGTCCAAATAATATTATTGCAGTAATACATGTTTCCGCCCAGTTTCGAACAGGGGACCTTTCGCGTGTTAGGCGAACGTGATAACCACTACACTACGGAAACTTGCATGCTTTGAAAATGGCGGGCGTAACGAAAAAAAAATCCTATCTTCAAATCATTCATGTTAGAAATAAATGTGTGATTTCATATAAGTTGTCCTGGTGCGGTAAAATTAAAAATCATCCATGGGTATTACCATGCTGGGTAGAAAATACAAAATGTACCACAAGGGAAGCCAACTGATTACTTTTGAAAGACAGTACTGGATATGATTAATAACTGCAAATTAGGCAGTCGTCTTGTTTCAGGTACAAAATGACTGTTTCTCGCTGAGAAACTGCCAAAAAGCGGATTTCTGTAATAACATTGATTTACCTTCTGATTTTTCAAGGCAAGCTATTGAAAACGTCAGAAAATTGGAGAAAGGAGTCTATGTAGTTGATTTGAGGGACTCATTTCATTATTGGACTCACCAAACCACTTACAGTGTTTCAGGTACAAAATGACCGTTTCTCGCTGAGAAAATGCCAAAAAGCGGATTTCTGTAATAACATTGATTTACCTTCTGATTTTTCTAGGCAAGCTATTGAAAACGTCAGAAAATTGGAGAAAGGAGTCTATGTAGTTGATTTGAGAGACTCATTTCATTATTGGACTCACCAAACCACTTACAGTGTTCCAGGTACAAAATGACCGTTTCTCGCTGAGAAAATGCCAAAAAGCGGATTTCTGTAATAACATTGTTTTACCTTCAAATTTTTTAAGGCAAGCTATTGAAAACGTCAGAAAATTGGAGAAAGGAGTCTATGTAGTTGATTTGAGGGACTCATTTCATTATTGGACTCACCAAACCACTTACAGTGTTTCAGGTACAAAATGACTGTTTCTCGCTGAGAAAATGCCAAAAAGCGGATTTCTGTCATAACATTGATTTACCTTCTGATTTTTTAAGGCAAGCTATTGAAAACGTCAGAAACTTGGAGAAAGGAGTCTATGTAGTTGATTTGAGGGACTGATTTCATTATTGGACTCACCAAACCACTTACAGTGTTTCAGGTACAAAATGACTGTTTCTCGCTGAGAAAATGCCAAAAAGCGGATTTCTGTCATAACATTGATTTACCTTCTGATTTTTTAAGGCAAGCTATTGAAAACGTTAGAAAATTGCAGAAAGGTGTCTATGTAGTTGATTTGAGAGACTCATTTCATTATTGGACTCACCAAACCACTTACAGTGTTTCAGGTACAAAATGACTGTTTCTCGCTGAGAAAATGCCAAAAAGCGGATTTCTGTCATAACATTGATTTACCTTCTGATTTTTCAAGGCAAGCTATTGAAAACGTCAGAAAATTGGAGAAAGGAGTCTATGTAGTTGATTTGAGAGACTCATTTCATTATTGGACTCACCAAACCACTTACAGTGTTTCAGGTACAAAATGACCGTTTCTCGCTGAGAAAATGCCAAAAAGCGGATTTCTGTCATAACATTGATTTACCTTCTGAATTTTCAAGGCAAGCTATTGAAAACGTCAGAAAATTGGAGAAAGGAGTCTATGTAGTTGATTTGAGAGACTCATTTCATTATATGACTCACCAAACCACTTACAGTGTTTCAGGTACAAAATGACTGTTTCTCGCTGAGAAAATGCCAAAAAGCGGATTTCTGTAATAACATTGTTTCAAGTGTCTGAGAGAGCTTAGCAAGGGGCCTCGCATTGACCATTACTTCCTTAGAGGTAGGGCAAATCAGTCGAGTGAAGCCCAGTGGCAGGATATTCACCACAGTCCACAGGGTATCAGAACCCCAGACAAAGCTCAATCAAGCACAGATCCATTTATGAACATCAGCCCAGAGCCCATCCAGCCACAGACAGCAGTAGAGCGGAGGCTGACTGGACGAAAACCTCAAATCTTGTGGCCTAAATCCTGTCAGAAAAAGGAGTGGGAAACCACAGACACAGACCTCGTCCACCTTTTAGAAGGTCTGAAAGGGGGTGTGGAGAAAAAACTGGACAAGATCGGAGAGACCATTTATAGCTATGGAGCAGAGAGATTTGGTGTGAAACGTGAGAACTTGCAGACACAGAAGGAACCATCTGCTCATCTCAAGTCCAGGAGACAACAAGAGATTCAGAGACTCGTGAAAGAAAGGAGGTGCCTGAGGAAACAATGGAAGAAGGCCACGGAAGTGGAAAGGAAAGGCCTTGGGGCACTACAGGGCGACATCAAGCAGCGTCTGGCAGCACTGCGAAGAGCAGAATGCCTGAGAAGGCAACATAAGAAGAGAGAGCGAACGAGGACTGCCTTCTACAGAGATCCCTATAAATTTGTTAAGGACCTCTTTGTCAGGGAGAAATCTGGGACCCTCAAAGTACCCATAAGAGAACTGGAAGAACATCTTCGGAAGACCTACTCCGACAAACAGAGGCATGTGCCAGCCAGCATTCCGGAGGATATGCCACCCATCCAACCACCTGAGCACCAGATGGAAACAAGGCCCCCCACATGGAGCGAAGTTGAGAGCACAGTAAAACGGGCAAGAACAGCTTCAGCCCCGGGGCCCAACGGCAATCCATACAGGGTGTATAAGAACACGCCAGGCGTCTTGAAATACCTCTGGAAGCTTATGAAAGTGGCATGGGAAAAAGGAATGATACCAAAGGCATGGCGACGGGCAGGAGGGATCCTGATTCCCAAAGAGAAGAATTCCTCAACCATTGAGCAGTTTCGCCAGATCAGCCTTCTCAATGTGGAAGGAAAGATTTTCTTCAGTGTCGTGGCCCGTAGGCTCTCAGCATTCCTGCTGGCGAACAACTTTGTTGACACCTCAGTGCAAAAGGCAGGGATAATTGGGTTCTCAGGTTGCTTGGAACACACAAATGTCATCTGGCACCAAGTACAGACGGCCAAGAAGGAGAAGAAAGACCTGCATGTGGTGTTTTTAGATCTTGCCAATGCCTTCGGGTCAGTGCCTCATGAGATCTTGTGGACAGCGTTCAACTTCTTTCAAGTGCCAGAGGGCATCACAAGTCTAGTCAAAGCCTACTTCCAGGATCTCCAATTCTGTGTTACAGCACAGGATAGTACAACTGCCTGGCAGCACCTTGAGATAGGCATTATGGCGGGCTGCACCATCTCGCCACTGGTGTTTACAATGGCAATGGAGCTACTTATTCGTGCATCACGATGGGTGGTTGGAGGAGAACGATTGAGAGCGGGCTCCGTCTTCCCCCAATCAGGGCGTACATGGACGACATGACGACAATAACAACAACGGTCGCATGTACCAAACGTCTGCTGGAGAAACTCCGGGGAAACATCAAATGGGCACGAATGGAGATTAAACCCAGCAAATCCCGTAGCATCTCCATTGTCAAAGGTAAGCTCACCAATGCAAGGTTCTATGTGGACGACCAGCCAATCCCAACAAGTTCTGGAGAAGCCTATCAAAAGCCTTGGCCGATGGTATAGCGCAGAACTTAAAGACTCTGAGCAGGTGGAACAACTCAGGCAGGATACAATCAGCGGCCTCAAGCAGATTAACAACACTGCTCTCCCTGGAAAATTGAAGCTATGGTGCTTTAAGTTTGGGCTGCTACCTCGCCTCATGTGGCCAATTTCCATCTATGAGGTCACCTTATCTAATGTCAATCGGCTTGAGAGACTGGTGAATGCCCAAGTGAGGAAGTGGCTTGGACTGCCGATATGCCTTTCCAGCATAGGCCTGTATGGCAATGGAGCGCTCTCCCTTCCAATCTCAAGCCTGGTGGAGGAGTACAAATGTGCCAAAACAAGGGTGGAAATGACTCTTACAGAATCCCGGGACCCATGCGTCAGAGATGCGGCTCCAAACCTGGCAACAGGGAGGAAATGGAAACCATCTGCAGCAGTAGCAGTGGCAAAGACCACCCTCAGACACCGGGATATAGTGGGACGAGTCCAACATGGCAGAGGGGGTCTTGGCCTGGAAGCAACAACACCCGCTTGGCAAAAGGCTACTCCGTCTGAACGGCGACACATGGTGGTTGAGGAGGTGCGCAACCAGGAGGAGGCAGCCAGGTGTGCCAAGGCAGTCTCCCAAGCCCAGCAAGGACGCTGGATGAGGTGGGAGGGTGTGGAGAGGAGGAAAATCACGTGGAATGAGATGTGGAGCATGGAGGCTAATAGGCTCAGCTTCATCATCAGAGCCACTTATGATGTCCCGCCCTCTCCAACCAACCTACATCTCTGGTATGGAGAGGACCCAGTCTGCCTGCAGTGTGCAGCCCCAGCAACCCTCAAACACATCCTGGTGGGTTGCAAGACCAGCCTGACTCAAGGAAGATACACCTGGCGCCATAACCAAGTGTTGAAGGGCTTGGCTGCCGAACTTGAGGACAAGAGGGTCACCATCAACGCCATGCCTTTCAAAACCCAGACCACCCTCCCACGGAAGACAACATTCGTCCGACAAGGGGAGAAACGGAGAACCAAGCCATCACCTCCAAACTAAGGCCCACTGGACACAGCCCGGGATTGGGAAATGCGGGTAGACCTCAGCCAGAGGCTCACTTTCCCGCCAGAAATCGCAGCAACCAACCTGCGCCCAGATTTGGTCCTCTGGTCCAAGTCCTGCCGGCGTGTCTTCATTGTGGAGCTGACTGTCCCGTGGGAGGATAACATCGACGAAGCATTCGAAAGAAAAAGGCTGCGTTATGCTAACCTAGCAGCTGATGCTGAGGCATGGGGATGGAACGTAAAGGTGTGGCCAGTGGAGGTTGGCTGCCGAGGCTTTGTAGCCAGGCTCCTGAAGGAAGTTGGGATCAGAGGACAGGCCCAGCGGAAGGCAATAAAAGAACTTGCCAAAGCAGCCGAACGGAGCAGTCACTGGCTGTGGCTGAAACGGAGGGATGCAACATGGGCTGTTTGATGACCACGGGGTGCCACCATATGACACACACCCAGGTCTGATCAGCCTGTGGCAGGCCAACCTTGGAAGAGGGTGTATTGTGTTAAGAGGCCGAAACACCTGATGAAGACAAGGCACACAACTGATGACGTGTAGATTTGGTGGTTCCCCGCGATCCTGTCCAAACTCCACCCAACAGTCATGTCCGATAGGAGTTATCGTGCTGATATATTTTAGGGATATTAACAGCTAGTCCTATTAAGAATCCTACCTTCTGATTTTTTAAGGCAAGCTATTGAAAACGTCAGAAAATTGGAGAAAGGAGTCTATGTAGTTGATTTGAGCGACTCATTTCATTATTGGACTCACCAAACCACTTACAGTGTTTCAGGTACAAAATGACTGTTTCTCGCTGAGAAACTGCCAAAAAGCGGATTTCTGTCATAACATTGATTTACCTTCTGATTTTTCAAGGCAAGCTATGGAAAACGTCAGAAAATTGGAGAAAGGAGTCTATGTAGTTGATTTGAGAGACTCATTTCATTATTGGACTCACCAAACCACTTACAGTGTTTCAGGTACAAAATGACCGTTTCTCGCTGAGAAAATGCCAAAAAGCGGATTTCTGTAATAACATTGTTTTACCTTCTGATTTTTTAAGGCAAGCTATTGAAAACGTCAGAAAATTGGAGAAAGGAGTCTATGTAGTTGATTTGAGCGACTCATTTCATTATTGGACTCACCAAACCACTTACAGTGTTTCAGGTACAAAATGACTGTTTCTCGCTGAGAAAATGCCAAAAAGCGGATTTCTGTAATAACATTGTTTTACCTTCTGATTTATTAAGGCAAGCTATTGAAAACGTTAGAAAATTGGAAAAAGGAGTCTATGTAGTTGATTTGAGAGACTCATTTCATTATTGGACTCACCAAACCACTTACAGTGTTTCAGGTACAAAATGACTGTTTCTCGCTGAGAAAATGCCAAAAAGCGGATTTCTGTCATAACATTGATTTACCTTCTGATTTTTCAAGGCAAGCTATTGAAAATGTTAGAAAATTGGAGAAAGGTGTCTTTGTAGTTGATTTGAGAGACTCATTTCATTATTGGACTCACCAAACCACTTACAGTGTTTCAGGTACAAAATGACTGTTTCTCGCGGAGAAAATGCCAAAAAGCGGATTTCTGTCATAACATTGATTTACCTTCTGATTTTTCAAGGCAAGCTATTGAAAACGTCAGAAAATTGGAGAAAGGAGTCTAAGTAGTTGATTTGAGAGACTCATTTCATTATTGGACTCACCAAACCACTTACAGTGTTTCAGGTACAAAATGACTGTTTCTCGCCTAGAAAATGCCAAAAAGCGGATTTCTGTAATAACATTGATTTACCTTCTGATTTTTCAAGGCAAGCTATTGAAAACGTCAGAAAATTGGAGAAAGGAGTCTATGTAATTGATTTGAGGGACTCATTTCATTATTGGTCTCACCAAACCGCTTACAGTGTTTCAGGTACAAAATGACTGTTTCTCGCTGAGAAAATGCCAAAAAGCGGATTTCTGTCATAACATTGATTTACCTTCTGATTTTTTAAGGCAAGCTATTGAAAACGTTAGAAAATTGGAGAAAGGTGTCTATGTAGTTGATTTTAGAGATTCATTTCATTATTGGACTCACCAAACCACTTACAGTGTTTCAGGTACAAAATGACTGTTTCTCGCTGAGAAAATGCCAAAAAGCAGATTTCTGTCATAACATTGATTTACCTTCTGATTTTTCAAGGCAAGCTATTGAAAACGTCAGAAAATTGGAGAAAGGAGTCTATGTAGTTGATTTGAGAGACTCATTTCATTATTGGACTCACCAAACCACTTACAGTGTTTCAGGTACAAAATGACCGTTTCTCGCTGAGAAAATGCCAAAAAGCGGATTTCTGTAATAACATTGTTTTACCTTCTGATTTATTAAGGCAAGCTATTGAAAACGTTAGAAAATTGGAAAAAGGAGTCTATGTAGTTGATTTGAGAGACTCATTTCATTATTGGACTCACCAAACCACTTACAGTGTTTCAGGTACAAAATGACTGTTTCTCGCTGAGAAAATGCCAAAAAGCGGATTTCTGTCATAACATTGATTTACCTTCTGATTTTTCAAGGCAAGCTATTGAAAATGTTAGAAAATTGGAGAAAGGTGTCTGTGTAGTTGATTTGAGAGACTCATTTCATTATTGGACTCACCAAACCACTTACAGTGTTTCAGGTACAAAATGACTGTTTCTCGCTGAGAAAATGCCAAAAAGCGGATTTCTGTCATAACATTGATTTACCTTCAGATTTTTCAAGGCAAGCTATTGAAAACGTCAGAAAATTGGAGAAAGGAGTCTATGTAGTTGATTTGAGAGACTCATTTCATTATTGGACTCACCAAACCACTTACAGTGTTTCAGGTACAAAATGACTGTTTCTCGCTGAGAAAATGCCAAAAAGCGGATTTCTGTCATAACATTGATTTACCTTCTGATTTTTTAAGGCAAGCTATTGAAAACGTTAGAAAATTGGAGAAAGGTGTCTATGTAGTTGATTTGAGAGATTCATTTCATTATTGGACTCACCAAACCACTTACAGTGTTTCAGGTACAAAATGACTGTTTCTCGCTGAGAAAATGCCAAAAAGCAGATTTCTGTCATAACATTGATTTACCTTCTGATTTTTCAAGGCAAGCTATTGAAAACGTCAGAAAATTGGAGAAAGGAGTCTATGTAGTTGATTTGAGAGACTCATTTCATTATTGGACTCACCAAACCACTTACAGTGTTTCAGGTACAAAATGACTGTTTCTCGCTGAGAAAATGCCAAAAAGCGGATTTCTGTAATAACATTGATTTACCTTCTGATTTTTTAAGGCAAGCTATTGAAAACGTTAGAAAATTGGAGAAAGGAGTCTATGTAGTTGATTTGAGGGACTCATTTCATTATTGGACTCACCAAACCACTTACAGTGTTTCAGGTACAAAATGACTGTTTCTCGCTGAGAAAATGCCAAAAAGCGGATTTCTGTCATAACATTGATTTACCTTCTGATTTTTCAAGGAAAGCTATTGAAAACGTCAGAAAATTGGAGAAAGGAGTCTATGTAGTTGATTTGAGAGACTCATTTCATTATTGGACTCACCAAACCACTTACAGTGTTTCAGGTACAAAATGACCGTTTCTCGCTGAGAAAATGCCAAAAAGCGGATTTCTGTAATAACATTGTTTTACCTTCTGATTTATTAAGGCAAGCTATTGAAAACGTCAGAAGATTGGAAAAAGGAGTCTATGTAGTTGATTTGAGAGACTCATTTCATTATTGGACTCACCAAACCACTTACAGTGTTTCAGGTACAAAATGACTGTTTCTCGCTGAGAAAATGCCAAAAAGCGGATTTCTGTCATAACATTGATTTACCTTCTGATTTTTCAAGGAAAGCTATTGAAAATGTTAGAAAATTGGAGAAAGGTGTCTTTGTAGTTGATTTGAGAGACTCATTTCATTATTGGACTCACCAAACCACTTACAGTGTTTCAGGTACAAAATGACTGTTTCTCGCTGAGAAAATGACAAAAAGCGGATTTCTGTCATAACATTGATTTACCTTCTGATTTTTCAAGGCAAGCTATTGAAAACGTCAGAAAATTGGAGAAAGGAGTCTATGTAGTTGATTTGAGAGACTCATTTCATTATTGGACTCACCAAACCACTTACAGTGTTTCAGGTACAAAATGACTGTTTCTCGCTGAGAAAATGCCAAAAAGCGGATTTCTGTCATAACATTGATTTACCTTCTGATTTTTTAAGGCAAGCTATTGAAAACGTTAGAAAATTGGAGAAAGGAGTCTAAGTAGTTGATTTGAGAGACTCATTTCATTATTGGACTCACCAAACCACTTACAGTGTTTCAGGTACAAAATGACTGTTTCTCGCCTAGAAAATGCCAAAAAGCGGATTTCTGTAATAACATTGTTTTACCTTCTGAATTTTTAAGGCAACCTATTGAAAACGTCAGAAAATTGGAGAAAGGAGTCTATGTAGTTGATTTGAGGGACTCATTTCATTATTGGACTCACCAAACCACTTACAGTGTTTCAGGTACAAAATGACTGTTTCTCGCTGAGAAGCTGCCAAAAAGCGGATTTCTGTCATAACATTGATTTACCTTCTGATTTTTTAAGGCAAGCTATTGAAAACCTTAGAAAATTGGAGAAAGGTGTCTATGTAGTTGATTTGAGCGACTCATTTCATTATTGGACTCACCAAACCACTTACAGTGTTTCAGGTACAAAATGACTGTTTCTCGCTGAGAAAATGCCAAAAAGCGGATTTCTGTCATAACATTGATTTACCTTCTGATTTTTTAAGGCAAGCTATTGAAAACGTTAGAAAATTGCAGAAAGGTGTCTATGTAGTTGATTTGAGAGACTCATTTCATTATTGGACTCACCAAACCACTTACAGTGTTTCAGGTACAAAATGACTGTTTCTCGCTGAGAAAATGCCAAAAAGCGGATTTCTGTCATAACATTGATTTACCTTCTGATTTTTTAAGGCAAGCTATTGAAAGCGTTAGAAAATTGGAGAAAGGTGTCTATGTAGTTGATTCGAGAGATTCATTTCATTATTGGACTCACCAAACCACTTACAGTGTTTCAGGTACAAAATGACTGTTTCTCGCTGAGAAAATGCCAAAAAGCAGATTTCTGTCATAACATTGATTTACCTTCTGATTTTTCAAGGCAAGCTATTGAAAACGTCAGAAAATTGGAGAAAGGAGTCTATGTAGTTGATTTGAGAGACTCATTTCATTATTGGACTCACCAAACCACTTACAGTGTTTCAGGTACAAAATGACTGTTTCTCGCTGAGAAAATGCCAAAAAGCGGATTTCTGTCATAACATTGATTTACCTTCTGATTTTTCAAGGCAAGCTATTGAAAATGTTAGAAAATTGGAGAAAGGTGTCTTTGTAGTTGATTTGAGAGACTCATTTCATTATTGGACTCACCAAACCACCTACAGTGTTTCAGGTACAAAATGACTGTTTCTCGCTGAGAAAATGCCAAAAAGCGGATTTCTGTCATAACATTGATTTACCTTCTGATTTTTTAAGGCAAGCTATTGAAAACGTTAGAAAATTGGAGAAAGGAGTCTAAGTAGTTGATTTGAGAGACTCATTTCATTATTGGACTCACCAAACCACTTACAGTGTTTCAGGTACAAAATGACTGTTTCTCGCCTAGAAAATGCCAAAAAGCGGATTTCTGTAATAACATTGTTTTACCTTCTGAATTTTTAAGGCAACCTATTGAAAACGTCAGAAAATTGGAGAAAGGAGTCTATGTAGTTGATTTGAGGGACTCATTTCATTATTGGACTCACCAAACCACTTACAGTGTTTCAGGTACAAAATGACTGTTTCTCGCTGAGAAGCTGCCAAAAAGCGGATTTCTGTCATAACATTGATTTACCTTCTGATTTTTTAAGGCAAGCTATTGAAAACCTTAGAAAATTGGAGAAAGGTGTCTATGTAGTTGATTTGAGCGACTCATTTCATTATTGGACTCACCAAACCACTTACAGTGTTTCAGGTACAAAATGACTGTTTCTCGCTGAGAAAATGCCAAAAAGCGGATTTCTGTCATAACATTGATTTACCTTCTGATTTTTTAAGGCAAGCTATTGAAAACGTTAGAAAATTGCAGAAAGGTGTCTATGTAGTTGATTTGAGAGACTCATTTCATTATTGGACTCACCAAACCACTTACAGTGTTTCAGGTACAAAATGACTGTTTCTCGCTGAGAAAATGCCAAAAAGCGGATTTCTGTCATAACATTGATTTACCTTCTGATTTTTCAAGGCAAGCTATTGAAAACGTCAGAAAATTGGAGAAAGGAGTCTATGTAGTTGATTTGAGCGACTCATTTCATTATTGGACTCACCAAACCACTTACAGTGTTTCAGGTACAAAATGACTGTTTCTCGCTGAGAAAATGCCAAAAAGCGGATTTCTGTCATAACATTGATTTACCTTCTGATTTTTTAAGGCAAGCTATTGAAAACGTTAGAAAATTGCAGAAAGCTGTCTATGTAGTTGATTTGAGAGACTCATTTCATTATTGGACTCACCAAACCACTTACAGTGTTTCAGGTACAAAATGACTGTTTCTCGCTGAGAAAATGCCAAAAAGCGGATTTCTGTCATAACATTGATTTACCTTCTGATTTTTCAAGGCAAGCTATTGAAAACGTCAGAAAATTGGAGAAAGGAGTCTATGTAGTTGATTTGAGGGACTCATTTCATTATTGGACTCACCAAACCGCTTACAGTGTTTCAGGTACAAAATGACTGTTTCTCGCTGAGAAAATGCCAAAAAGCGGATTTCTGTCATAACATTGATTTACCTTCTGATTTTTTAAGGCAAGCTATTGAAAACGTTAGAAAATTGGAGAAAGGTGTCTATGTAGTTGATTTGAGAGATTCATTTCATTATTGGACTCACCAAACCACTTACAGTGTTTCAGGTACAAAATGACTGTTTCTCGCTGAGAAAATGCCAAAAAGCAGATTTCTGTCATAACATTGATTTACCTTCTGATTTTTCAAGGCAAGCTATTGAAAACGTCAGAAAATTGGAGAAAGGAGTCTATGTAGTTGATTTGAGAGACTCATTTCATTATTGGACTCACCAAACCACTTACAGTGTTTCAGGTACAAAATGACCGTTTCTCGCTGAGAAAATGCCAAAAAGCGGATTTCTGTAATAACATTGTTTTACCTTCTGATTTTTTAAGGCAAGCTATTGAAAACCTTAGAAAATTGGAGAAAGGTGTCTATGTAGTTGATTTGAGCGACTCATTTCATTATTGGACTCACCAAACCACTTACAGTGTTTCAGGTACAAAATGACTGTTTCTCGCTGAGAAAATGCCAAAAAGCGGATTTCTGTCATAACATTGATTTACCTTCTGATTTTTTAAGGCAAGCTATTGAAAACGTTAGAAAATTGCAGAAAGGTGTCTATGTAGTTGATTTGAGAGACTCATTTCATTATTGGACTCACCAAACCACTTACAGTGTTTCAGGTACAAAATGACTGTTTCTCGCTGAGAAAATGCCAAAAAGCGGATTTCTGTCATAACATTGATTTACCTTCTGATTTTTCAAGGCAAGCTATTGAAAACGTCAGAAAATTGGAGAAAGGAGTCTATGTAGTTGATTTGAGCGACTCATTTCATTATTGGACTCACCAAACCACTTACAGTGTTTCAGGTACAAAATGACTGTTTCTCGCTGAGAAAATGCCAAAAAGCGGATTTCTGTCATAACATTGATTTACCTTCTGATTTTTTAAGGCAAGCTATTGAAAACGTTAGAAAATTGCAGAAAGCTGTCTATGTAGTTGATTTGAGAGACTCATTTCATTATTGGACTCACCAAACCACTTACAGTGTTTCAGGTACAAAATGACTGTTTCTCGCTGAGAAAATGCCAAAAAGCGGATTTCTGTCATAACATTGATTTACCTTCTGATTTTTCAAGGCAAGCTATTGAAAACGTCAGAAAATTGGAGAAAGGAGTCTATGTAGTTGATTTGAGGGACTCATTTCATTATTGGACTCACCAAACCGCTTACAGTGTTTCAGGTACAAAATGACTGTTTCTCGCTGAGAAAATGCCAAAAAGCGGATTTCTGTCATAACATTGATTTACCTTCTGATTTTTTAAGGCAAGCTATTGAAAACGTTAGAAAATTGGAGAAAGGTGTCTATGTAGTTGATTTGAAAGATTCATTTCATTATTGGACTCACCAAACCACTTACAGTGTTTCAGGTACAAAATGACTGTTTCTCGCTGAGAAAATGCCAAAAAGCAGATTTCTGTCATAACATTGATTTACCTTCTGATTTTTCAAGGCAAGCTATTGAAAACGTCAGAAAATTGGAGAAAGGAGTCTATGTAGTTGATTTGAGAGACTCATTTCATTATTGGACTCACCAAACCACTTACAGTGTTTCAGGTACAAAATGACCGTTTCTCGCTGAGAAAATGCCAAAAAGCGGATTTCTGTAATAACATTGTTTTACCTTCTGATTTATTAAGGCAAGCTATTGAAAACGTTAGAAAATTGGAAAAAGGAGTCTATGTAGTTGATTTGAGAGACTCATTTCATTATTGGACTCACCAAACCACTTACAGTGTTTCAGGTACAAAATGACTGTTTCTCGCTGAGAAAATGCCAAAAAGCGGATTTCTGTCATAACATTGATTTACCTTCTGATTTTTCAAGGCAAGCTATTGAAAATGTTAGAAAATTGGAGAAAGGTGTCTTTGTAGTTGATTTGAGAGACTCATTTCATTATTGGACTCACCAAACCACTTACAGTGTTTCAGGTACAAAATGACTGTTTCTCGCTGAGAAAATGCCAAAAAGCAGATTTCTGTCATAACATTGATTTACCTTCTGATTTTTCAAGGCAAGCTATTGAAAACGTCAGAAAATTGGAGAAAGGAGTCTATGTAGTTGATTTGAGAGACTCATTTCATTATTGGACTCACCAAACCACTTACAGTGTTTCAGGTACAAAACGACTGTTTTCTCGCTGAGAGGCTGCCAAAAAGCGGATTTCTGTCATAACATTGATTTACCTTCTGATTTTTTAAGGCAAGCTATTGAAAACGTTAGAAAATTGGAGAAAGGTGTCTATGTAGTTGATTTGAGCGACTCATTTCATTATTGGACTCACCAAACCACTTACAGTGTTTCAGGTACAAAATGACTGTTTCTCGCTGAGAAAATGCCAAAAAGCGGATTTCTGTCATAACATTGATTTACCTTCTGATTTTTTAAGGCAAGCTATTGAAAACGTTAGAAAATTGCAGAAAGGTGTCTATGTAGTTGATTTGAGAGACTCATTTCATTATTGGACTCACCAAACCACTTACAGTGTTTCAGGTACAAAATGACTGTTTCTCGCTGAGAAAATGCCAAAAAGCGGATTTCTGTCATAACATTGATTTACCTTCTGATTTTTTAAGGCAAGCTATTGAAAACGTTAGAAAATTGCAGAAAGCTGTCTATGTAGTTGATTTGAGAGACTCATTTCATTATTGGACTCACCAAACCACTTACAGTGTTTCAGGTACAAAATGACTGTTTCTCGCTGAGAAAATGCCAAAAAGCGGATTTCTGTCATAACATTGATTTACCTTCTGATTTTTCAAGGCAAGCTATTGAAAACGTCAGAAAATTGGAGAAAGGAGTCTATGTAGTTGATTTGAGGGACTCATTTCATTATTGGACTCACCAAACCGCTTACAGTGTTTCAGGTACAAAATGACTGTTTCTCGCTGAGAAAATGCCAAAAAGCAGATTTCTGTCATAACATTGATTTACCTTCTGATTTTTCAAGGCAAGCTATTGAAAACGTCAGAAAATTGGAGAAAGGAGTCTATGTAGTTGATTTGAGAGACTCATTTCATTATTGGACTCACCAAACCACTTACAGTGTTTCAGGTACAAAATGACCGTTTCTCGCTGAGAAAATGCCAAAAAGCGGATTTCTGTAATAACATTGTTTTACCTTCTGATTTTTTAAGGCAAGCTATTGAAAACCTTAGAAAATTGGAGAAAGGTGTCTATGTAGTTGATTTGAGCGACTCATTTCATTATTGGACTCACCAAACCACTTACAGTGTTTCAGGTACAAAATGACTGTTTCTCGCTGAGAAAATGCCAAAAAGCGGATTTCTGTCATAACATTGATTTACCTTCTGATTTTTTAAGGCAAGCTATTGAAAACGTTAGAAAATTGCAGAAAGGTGTCTATGTAGTTGATTTGAGAGACTCATTTCATTATTGGACTCACCAAACCACTTACAGTGTTTCAGGTACAAAATGACTGTTTCTCGCTGAGAAAATGCCAAAAAGCGGATTTCTGTCATAACATTGATTTACCTTCTGATTTTTCAAGGCAAGCTATTGAAAACGTCAGAAAATTGGAGAAAGGAGTCTATGTAGTTGATTTGAGCGACTCATTTCATTATTGGACTCACCAAACCACTTACAGTGTTTCAGGTACAAAATGACTGTTTCTCGCTGAGAAAATGCCAAAAAGCGGATTTCTGTCATAACATTGATTTACCTTCTGATTTTTTAAGGCAAGCTATTGAAAACGTTAGAAAATTGCAGAAAGCTGTCTATGTAGTTGATTTGAGAGACTCATTTCATTATTGGACTCACCAAACCACTTACAGTGTTTCAGGTACAAAATGACTGTTTCTCGCTGAGAAAATGCCAAAAAGCGGATTTCTGTCATAACATTGATTTACCTTCTGATTTTTCAAGGCAAGCTATTGAAAACGTCAGAAAATTGGAGAAAGGAGTCTATGTAGTTGATTTGAGGGACTCATTTCATTATTGGACTCACCAAACCGCTTACAGTGTTTCAGGTACAAAATGACTGTTTCTCGCTGAGAAAATGCCAAAAAGCGGATTTCTGTCATAACATTGATTTACCTTCTGATTTTTTAAGGCAAGCTATTGAAAACGTTAGAAAATTGGAGAAAGGTGTCTATGTAGTTGATTTGAAAGATTCATTTCATTATTGGACTCACCAAACCACTTACAGTGTTTCAGGTACAAAATGACTGTTTCTCGCTGAGAAAATGCCAAAAAGCAGATTTCTGTCATAACATTGATTTACCTTCTGATTTTTCAAGGCAAGCTATTGAAAACGTCAGAAAATTGGAGAAAGGAGTCTATGTAGTTGATTTGAGAGACTCATTTCATTATTGGACTCACCAAACCACTTACAGTGTTTCAGGTACAAAATGACCGTTTCTCGCTGAGAAAATGCCAAAAAGCGGATTTCTGTAATAACATTGTTTTACCTTCTGATTTATTAAGGCAAGCTATTGAAAACGTTAGAAAATTGGAAAAAGGAGTCTATGTAGTTGATTTGAGAGACTCATTTCATTATTGGACTCACCAAACCACTTACAGTGTTTCAGGTACAAAATGACTGTTTCTCGCTGAGAAAATGCCAAAAAGCGGATTTCTGTCATAACATTGATTTACCTTCTGATTTTTCAAGGCAAGCTATTGAAAATGTTAGAAAATTGGAGAAAGGTGTCTTTGTAGTTGATTTGAGAGACTCATTTCATTATTGGACTCACCAAACCACTTACAGTGTTTCAGGTACAAAATGACTGTTTCTCGCTGAGAAAATGCCAAAAAGCAGATTTCTGTCATAACATTGATTTACCTTCTGATTTTTCAAGGCAAGCTATTGAAAACGTCAGAAAATTGGAGAAAGGAGTCTATGTAGTTGATTTGAGAGACTCATTTCATTATTGGACTCACCAAACCACTTACAGTGTTTCAGGTACAAAACGACTGTTTTCTCGCTGAGAGGCTGCCAAAAAGCGGATTTCTGTCATAACATTGATTTACCTTCTGATTTTTTAAGGCAAGCTATTGAAAACGTTAGAAAATTGGAGAAAGGTGTCTATGTAGTTGATTTGAGCGACTCATTTCATTATTGGACTCACCAAACCACTTACAGTGTTTCAGGTACAAAATGACTGTTTCTCGCTGAGAAAATGCCAAAAAGCGGATTTCTGTCATAACATTGATTTACCTTCTGATTTTTTAAGGCAAGCTATTGAAAACGTTAGAAAATTGCAGAAAGGTGTCTATGTAGTTGATTTGAGAGACTCATTTCATTATTGGACTCACCAAACCACTTACAGTGTTTCAGGTACAAAATGACTGTTTCTCGCTGAGAAAATGCCAAAAAGCGGATTTCTGTCATAACATTGATTTACCTTCTGATTTTTCAAGGCAAGCTATTGAAAACGTCAGAAAATTGGAGAAAGGAGTCTATGTAGTTGATTTGAGAGACTCATTTCATTATTGGACTCACCAAACCACTTACAGTGTTTCAGGTACAAAATGACTGTTTCTCGCTGAGAAAATGCCAAAAAGCGGATTTCTGTAATAACATTGATTTACCTTCTGATTTTTTAAGGCAAGCTATTGAAAACGTTAGAAAATTGGAGAAAGGAGTCTATGTAGTTGATTTGAGGGACTCATTTCATTATTGGACTCACCAAACCACTTACAGTGTTTCAGGTACAAAATGACTGTTTCTCGCTGAGAAAATGCCAAAAAGCGGATTTCTGTCATAACATTGATTTACCTTCTGATTTTTCAAGGAAAGCTATTGAAAACGTCAGAAAATTGGAGAAAGGAGTCTATGTAGTTGATTTGAGAGACTCATTTCATTATTGGACTCACCAAACCACTTACAGTGTTTCAGGTACAAAATGACCGTTTCTCGCTGAGAAAATGCCAAAAAGCGGATTTCTGTCATAACATTGATTTACCTTCTGAATTTTTAAGGCAAGCTATTGAAAACGTTAGAAAATTGGAGAAAGGAGTCTATGTAGTTGATTTCAGAGACTAATTTCATTATTGGACTCACCAAACCACTCACAGTGTTTCAGGTACAAAATGACTGTTTCTCGCTGAGAAAATGCCAAAAAGTGGATTTCTGTAATAACATTGTTTCAAGTGTCTGAGAGAGCTTAGCAAGGGGCCTCGCATTGACCATTACTTCCTTAGAGGTAGGGCAAATCAGTCGAGTGAAGCCCAGTGGCAGGATATTCACCACAGTCCACAGGGTATCAGAACCCCAGACGAAGCTCAATCAAGCACAGATCCATTTATGAACATCAGCCCAGAGCCCATCCAGCCACAGACAGCAGTAGAGCGGAGGCTGACTGGACGAAAACCTCAAATCTTGTGGCCTAAATCCTGTCAGAAAAAGGAGTGGGAAACCACAGACACAGACCTCGTCCACCTTTTAGAAGGTCTGAAAGGGGGTGTGGAGAAAAAACTGGACAAGATCGGAGAGACCATTTATAGCTATGGAGCAGAGAGATTTGGTGTGAAACGTGAGAACTTGCAGACACAGAAGGAACCATCTGCTCATCTCAAGTCCAGGAGACAACAAGAGATTCAGAGACTCGTGAAAGAAAGGAGGTGCCTGAGGAAACAATGGAAGAAGGCCACGGAAGTGGAAAGGAAAGGCCTTGGGGCACTACAGGGCGACATCAAGCAGCGTCTGGCAGCACTGCGAAGAGCAGAATGCCTGAGAAGGCAACATAAGAAGAGAGAGCGAACGAGGACTGCCTTCTACAGAGATCCCTATAAATTTGTTAAGGACCTCTTTGTCAGGGGGAAATCTGGGACCCTCAAAGTACCCATAAGAGAACTGGAAGAACATCTTCGGAAGACCTACTCCGACAAACAGAGGCATGTGCCAGCCAGCATTCCGGAGGATATGCAACCCATCCAACCACCTGAGCACCAGATGGAAACAAGGCCCCCCACATGGAGCGAAGTTGAGAGCACAGTAAAACGGGCAAGAACAGCTTCAGCCCCGGGGCCCAACGGCATTCCATACAGGGTGTATAAGAACACGCCAGGCGTCTTGAAATACCTCTGGAAGCTTATGAAAGTGGCATGGGAAAAAGGAATGATACCAAAGGCATGGCGACGGGCAGGAGGGATCCTGATTCCCAAAGAGAAGAATTCCTCAACCATTGAGCAGTTTCGCCAGATCAGCCTTCTCAATGTGGAAGGAAAGATTTTCTTCAGTGTCGTGGCCCGTAGGCTCTCAGCATTCCTGCTGGCGAACAACTTTGTTGACACCTCAGTGCAAAAGGCAGGGATAATTGGGTTCTCAGGTTGCTTGGAACACACAAATGTCATCTGGCACCAAGTACAGACGGCCAAGAAGGAGAAGAAAGACCTGCATGTGGTGTTTTTAGATCTTGCCAATGCCTTCGGGTCAGTGCCTCATGAGATCTTGTGGACAGCGTTCAACTTCTTTCAAGTGCCAGAGGGCATCACAAGTCTAGTCAAAGCCTACTTCCAGGATCTCCAATTCTGTGTTACAGCACAGGATAGTACAACTGCCTGGCAGCACCTTGAGATAGGCATTATGGCGGGCTGCACCATCTCGCCACTGGTGTTTACAATGGCAATGGAGCTACTTATTCGTGCATCACGATGGGTGGTTGGAGGAGAACGATTGAGAGCGGGCTCCGTCTTCCCCCAATCAGGGCGTACATGGACGACATGACGACAATAACAACAACGGTCGCATGTACCAAACGTCTGCTGGAGAAACTCCGGGGAAACATCAAATGGGCACGAATGGAGATTAAACCCAGCAAATCCCGTAGCATCTCCATTGTCAAAGGTAAGCTCACCAATGCAAGGTTCTATGTGGACGACCAGCCAATCCCAACAAGTTCTGGAGAAGCCTATCAAAAGCCTTGGCCGATGGTATAGCGCAGAACTTAAAGACTCTGAGCAGGTGGAACAACTCAGGCAGGATACAATCAGCGGCCTCAAGCAGATTAACAACACTGCTCTCCCTGGAAAATTGAAGCTATGGTGCTTTAAGTTTGGGCTGCTACCTCGCCTCATGTGGCCAATTTCCATCTATGAGGTCACCTTATCTCATGTCAATCGGCTTGAGAGACTGGTGAATGCCCAAGTGAGGAAGTGGCTTGGACTGCCGATATGCCTTTCCAGCATAGGCCTGTATGGCAATGGAGCGCTCTCCCTTCCAATCTCAAGCCTGGTGGAGGAGTACAAATGTGCCAAAACAAGGGTGGAAATGACTCTTACAGAATCCCGGGAACCATGCGTCAGAGATGCGGCTCCAAACCTGGCAACAGGGAGGAAATGGAAACCATCTGCAGCAGTAGCAGTGGCAAAGACCACCCTCAGACACCGGGATATAGTGGGACGAGTCCAACATGGCAGAGGGGGTCTTGGCCTGGAAGCAACAACGCCCGCTTGGCAAAAGGCTACTCCGTCTGAACGGCGACACATGGTGGTTGAGGAGGTGCGCAACCAGGAGGAGGCAGCCAGGTGTGCCAAGGCAGTCTCCCAAGCCCAGCAAGGACGCTGGATGAGGTGGGAGGGTGTGGAGAGGAGGAAAATCACGTGGAATGAGATGTGGAGCATGGAGGCTAATAGGCTCAGCTTCATCATCAGAGCCACTTATGATGTCCTGCCCTCTCCAACCAACCTACATCTCTGGTATGGAGAGGACCCAGCCTGCCTGCAGTGTGCAGCCCCAGCAACCCTCAAACACATCCTGGTGGGTTGCAAGACCAGCCTGACTCAAGGAAGATACACCTGGCGCCATAACCAAGTGTTGAAGGGCTTGGCTGCCGAACTTGAGGACAAGAGGGTCACCATCAACGCCATGCCTTTCAAAACCCAGACCACCCTCCCACGGAAAACGACATTCGTCCGACAAGGGGAGAAACGGAGAACCAAGCCATCACCTCCAAACTCAGGCCCACTGGACACAGCCCGGGATTGGGAAATGCGGGTAGACCTCAGTCAGAGGCTCACTTTCCCGCCAGAAATCGCAGCAACCAACCTGCGCCCAGATTTGGTCCTCTGGTCCAAGTCCTGCCGGCGTGTCTTCATTGTGGAACTGACTGTCCCCTGGGAGGATAACATCGACGAAGCATTCGAAAGAAAAAGGCTGCGTTATGCTAACCTAGCAGCTGATGCTGAGGCGCGGGGATGGAATGTAAAGGTGTGGCCAGTGGAGGTTGGCTGCCGAGGCTTTGTAGCCAGGCTCCTGAAGGAAGTTGGGATCAGAGGACAGGCCCAGCGGAAGGCAATAAAAGAACTTGCCAAAGCAGCCGAACGGAGCAGTCACTGGCTGTGGCTGAAACGGAGGGATGCAACATGGGCTGTTTGATGACCACGGGGTGCCACCATATGACACACACCCAGGTCTGATCAGCCTGTGGCAGGCCAACCTTGGAAGAGGGTGTATTGTGTTAAGAGGCCGAAACACCTGATGAAGACAAGGCACACAACTGATGACGTGTAGATTTGGTGGTGCCCCGCGATCCTGTCCAAACTCCACCCAACAGTCATGTCCGATAGGAGTTATCGTGCTGATATATTTTAGGGATATTAACAGCTAGTCCTATTAAGAATCCTACCTTCTGATTTTTTAAGGCAAGCTATTGAAAACGTCAGAAAATTGGAGAAAGGAGTCTATGTAGTTGATTTGAGCGACTCATTTCATTATTGGACTCACCAAACCACTTACAGTGTTTCAGGTACAAAATGACTGTTTCTCGCTGAGAAACTGCCAAAAAGCGGATTTCTGTCATAACATTGATTTACCTTCTGATTTTTCAAGGCAAGCTATGGAAAACGTCAGAAAATTGGAGAAAGGAGTCTATGTAGTTGATTTGAGAGACTCATTTCATTATTGGACTCACCAAACAACTTACAGTGTTTCAGGTACAAAATGACCGTTTCTCGCTGAGAAAATGCCAAAAAGCGGATTTCTGTAATAACATTGATTTACCTTCTGATTTTTCAAGGCAAGCTATTGAAAACGTCAGAAAATTGGAGAAAGGAGTCTATGTAGTTGATTTGAGAGACTCATTTCATTATTGGACTCACCAAACCACTTACAGTGTTACAGGTACAAAATGACTGTTTCTCGCTGAGAAAATGCCAAAAAGCGGATTTCTGTAATAACATTGATTTACCTTCTGATTTTTTAAGGCAAGCTATTGAAAACGTTAGAAAATTGGAGAAAGGAGTCTATGTAGTTGATTTGAGGGACTCATTTCATTATTGGACTCACCAAACCACTTACAGTGTTTCAGGTACAAAATGACTGTTTCTCGCTGAGAAAATGCCAAAAAGCGGATTTCTGTCATAACATTGATTTACCTTCTGATTTTTTAAGGCAAGCTATTGAAAACGTTAGAAAATTGGAGAAAGGTGTCTATGTAGTTGATTTGAGAGACTCATTTCATAATTGGACTCACCAAACCACTTACAGTGTTTCAGGTACAAAATGACTGTTTCTCGCTGAGAAAATGCCAAAAAGCGGATTTCTGTAATAACATTGATTTACCTTCTGATTTTTCAAGGCAAGCTATTGAAAACGTCAGAAAATTGGAGAAAGGAGTCTATGTAGTTGATTTGAGAGACTCATTTCATTATTGGACTCACCAAACCACTTACAGTGTTTCAGGTACAAAATGACTGTTTCTCGCTGAGAAAATGCCAAAAAGCGGATTTCAGTCATAACATTGATTTACCTTCTGATTTTTTAAGGCAAGCTATTGAAAACGTTAGAAAATTGGAGAAAGGAGTCTATGTAGTTGATTTGAGAGACTCATTTCATTATTGGACTCACCAAACCACTTACAGTGTTTCAGGTTCAAAATGACTGTTTCTCGCTGAGAAACTGCCAAAAAGCGGATTTCTGTAATAACATTGTTTCAAGTGTCTGAGAGAGCTTAGCAAGGGGCCTCGCATTGACCATTACTTCCTTAGAGGTAGGGCAAATCAGTCGAGTGAAGCCCAGTGGCAGGATATTCACCACAGTCCACAGGGTATCAGAACCCCAGACGAAGCTCAATCTAGCACAGATCCATTTATGAACATCAGCCCAGAGCCCATCCAGCCACAGACAGCAGTAGAGCGGAGGCTGACTGGACGAAAACCTCAAATCTTGTGGCCTAAATCCTGTCAGAAAAAGGAGTGGGAAACCACAGACACAGACCTCGTCCACCTTTTAGAAGGTCTGAGAGGGGGTGTGGAGAAAAAACTGGACAAGATCGGAGAGACCATTTATAGCTATCGAGCAGAGAGATTTGGTGTGAAACGTGAGAACTTGCAGACACAGAAGGAACCATCTGCTCATCTCAAGTCCAGGAGACAACAAGAGATTCAGAGACTCGTGAAAGAAAGGAGGTGCCTGAGGAAACAATGGAAGAAGGCCACGGAAGTGGAAAGGAAAGGCCTTGGGGCACTACAGGGCGACATCAAGCAGCGTCTGGCAGCACTGCGAAGAGCAGAATGCCTGAGAAGGCAACATAAGAAGAGAGAGCGAACGAGGACTGCCTTCTACAGAGATCCCTATAAATTTGTTAAGGACCTCTTTGTCAGGGAGAAATCTGGGACCCTCAAAGTACCCATAAGAGAACTGGAAGAACATCTTCGGAAGACCTACTCCGACAAACAGAGGCATGTGCCAGCCAGCATTCCGGAGGATATGCTACCCATCCAACCACCTGAGCACCAGATGGAAACAAGGCCCCCCACATGGAGCGAAGTTGAGAGCACAGTAAAACGGGCAAGAACAGCTTCAGCCCCGGGGCCCAACGGCATTCCATACAGGGTGTATAAGAACACGCCAGGCGTCTTGAAATACCTCTGGAAGCTTATGAAAGTGGCATGGGAAAAAGGAATGATACCAAAGGCATGGCGACGGGCAGGAGGGATCCTGATTCCCAAAGAGAAGAATTCCTCAACCATCGAGCAGTTTCGCCAGATCAGCCTTCTCAATGTGGAAGGAAAGATTTTCTTCAGTGTCTTGGCCCGTAGGCTCTCAGCATTCCTGCTGGCGAACAACTTTGTTGACACCTCAGTGCAAAAGGCAGGGATAATTGGGTTCTCAGGTTGCTTGGAACACACAAATGTCATCTGGCACCAAGTACAGACGGCCAAGAAGGAGAAGAAAGACCTGCATGTGGTGTTTTTAGATCTTGCCAATGCCTTCGGGTCAGTGCCTCATGAGATCTTGTGGACAGCGTTCAACTTCTTTCAAGTGCCAGAGGGCATCACAAGTCTAGTCAAAGCCTACTTCCAGGATCTCCAATTCTGTGTTACAGCACAGGATAGTACAACTGCCTGGCAGCACCTTGAGATAGGCATTATGGCGGGCTGCACCATCTCGCCACTGGTGTTTACAATGGCAATGGAGCTACTTATTCGTGCATCACGATGGGTGGTTGGAGGAGAACGATTGAGAGCGGGCTCCGTCTTCCCCCAATCAGGGCGTACATGGACGACATGACGACAATAACAACAACGGTCGCATGTACCAAACGTCTGCTGGAGAAACTCCGGGGAAACATCAAATGGGCACGAATGGAGATTAAACCCAGCAAATCCCGTAGCATCTCCATTGTCAAAGGTAAGCTCACCAATGCAAGGTTCTATGTGGACGACCAGCCAATCCCAACAAGTTCTGGAGAAGCCTATCAAAAGCCTTGGCCGATGGTATAGCGCAGAACTTAAAGACTCTGAGCAGGTGGAACAACTCAGGCAGGATACAATCAGCGGCCTCAAGCAGATTAACAACACTGCTCTCCCTGGAAAATTGAAGCTATGGTGCTTTAAGTTTGGGCTGCTACCTCGCCTCATGTGGCCAATTTCCATCTATGAGGTCACCTTATCTCATGTCAATCGACTTGAGAGACTGGTGAATGCCCAAGTGAGGAAGTGGCTTGGACTGCCGAGATGCCTTTCCAGCATAGGCCTGTATGGCAATGGAGCGCTCTCCCTTCCAATCTCAAGCCTGGTGGAGGAGTACAAATGTGCCAAAACAAGGGTGGAAATGACTCTTACAGAATCCCGGGACCCATGCGTCAGAGATGCGGATCCAAACCTGGCAACAGGGAGGAAATGGAAACCATCTGCAGCAGTAGCAGTGGCAAAGACCACCCTCAGACACCGGGATATAGTGGGACGAGTCCAACATGGCAGAGGGGGTCTTGGCCTGGAAGCAACAACGCCCGCTTGGCAAAAGGCTACTCCGTCTGAACGGCGACACATGGTGGTTGAGGAGGTGCGCAACCAGGAGGAGGCAGCCAGGTGTGCCAAGGCAGTCTCCCAAGCCCAGCAAGGACGCTGGATGAGGTGGGAGGGTGTGGAGAGGAGGAAAATCACGTGGAATGAGATGTGGAGCATGGAGGCTAATAGGCTCAGCTTCATCATCAGAGCCACTTATGATGTCCTGCCCTCTCCAACCAACCTACATCTCTGGTATGGAGAGGACCCAGCCTGCCTGCAGTGTGCAGCCCCAGCAACCCTCAAACACATCCTGGTGGGTTGCAAGACCAGCCTGACTCAAGGAAGATACACCTGGCGCCATAACCAAGTGTTGAAGGGCTTGGCTGCCGAACTTGAGGACAAGAGGGTCACCATCAACGCCATGCCTTTCAAAACCCAGACCACCCTCCCACGGAAGACAACATTCGTCCGACAAGGGGAGAAACGGAGAACCAAGCCATCACCTCCAAACTCAGGCCCACTGGACACAGCCCGGGATTGGGAAATGCGGGTAGACCTCAGCCAGAGGCTCACTTTCCCGCCAGAAATCGCAGCAACCAACCTGCGCCTAGATTTGGTCCTCTGGTCCAAGTCCTGCCGGCGTGTCTTCATTGTGGAGCTGACTGTCCCGTGGGAGGATAACATCGACGAAGCATTCGAAAGAAAAAGGCTGCGTTATGCTAACCTAGCAGCTGATGCTGAGGCGCGGGGATGGAACGTAAAGGTGTGGCCAGTGGAGGTTGGCTGCCGAGGCTTTGTAGCCAGGCTCCTGAAGGAAGTTGGGATCAGAGGACAGGCCCAGCGGAAGGCAATAAAAGAACTTGCCAAAGCAGCCGAACGGAGCAGTCACTGGCTGTGGCTGAAACGGAGGGATGCAACATGGGCTGTTTGATGACCACGGGGTGCCACCATATGACACACACCCAGGTCTGATCAGCCTGTGGCAGGCCAACCTTGGAAGAGGGTGTATTGTGTTAAGAGGCCGAAACACCTGATGAAGACAAGGCAGACAACTGATGACGTGTAGATTTGGTGGTGCCCCGCGATCCTGTCCAAACTCCACCCAACAGTCATGTCCGATAGGAGTTATCGTGCTGATATATTTTAGGGATATTAACAGCTAGTCCTATTAAGAATCCTACCTTCTGATTTTTTAAGGCAAGCTATTGAAAACGTCAGAAAATTGGGGAAAGGAGTCTATGTAGTTGATTTGAGCGACTCATTTCATTATTGGACTCACCAAACCACTTACAGTGTTTCAGGTACAAAATGACCGTTTCTCGCTGAGAAAATGCCAAAAAGCGGATTTCTGTAATAACATTGTTTTACCTTCTGATTTTTTAAGGCAAGCTATTGAAAACGTCAGAAAATGGGAGAAAGGAGTCTATGTAGTTGATTTGAGGGACTCATTTCATTATTGGACTCACCAAATCACTTACAGTGTTTCAGGTACAAAATGATTGTTTCTCGCTGAGAAAATGCCAAAAAGCGGATTTCTGTCATAACATTGATTTACCTTCTGATTTTTTAAGGCAAGCTATTGAAAACGTCAGAAAATGGGAGAAAGGAGTCTATGTAGTTGATTTGAGGGACTCATTTCATTATTGGACTCACCAAACCACTTACAGTGTTTAAGGTACCGGGGCGGCAGTAGCTCAGGTGGTAGAGCGGGTCGTCCAATGATCCGAAGGTTGGCGGTTCGAATCCCGCTCTGTCCCAGTTTCCTGTCGTAGTGTCCTTGGGCAAGACACCTTACCCACCTTGCCTCGTGTGAATGTGTATGAATGTGTATGAATGTTGGTGGTGGTCGGAGGGGCCGTTAGGCGCGATATGGCAGCCACGCTTCCGTCAGTCTGCCCCAGGGCAGCTGTGGCTACAAATGTAGCTTACCACCACCAGAGAGAATGTGTATGAATGAATAATGATTTCTGTAAAGCGCTCTGGGTGCCTAGAAGGGCGCTATATAAATCCAAGTCATTATTATTATTATTATTAAAATGACTGTTTCTCGCTGAGAAAATGCCAAAAAGCGGATTTCTGTCATAACATTGATTTACCTTCTGATTTTTTAAGGCAAGCTATTGAAAACGTTAGAAAATTGGAGAAAGGTGTCTATGTAGTTGATTTGAGAGATTCATTTCATTATTGGACTCACCAAACCACTTACAGTGTTTCAGGTACAAAATGACTGTTTCTCGCTGAGAAAATGCCAAAAAGCGGATTTCTGTCGTAACATTGATTTACCTTCTGATTTTTCCAGGCAAGCTATTGAAAACGTCAGAAAATTGGAGAAAGGAGTCTAAGTAGTTGATTTGAGAGACTTATTTCATTATTGGACTCACCAAACCACTTACAGTGTTTCAGGTACAAAATGACTGTTTCTCGCCTAGAAAATGCCAAAAAGCGGATTTCTGTAATAACATTGTTTTACCTTCTGAATTTTTAAGGCAACCTATTGAAAACGTCAGAAAATTGGAGAAAGGAGTCTATGTAGTTGATTTGAGGGACTCATTTCATTATTGGACTCACCAAACAACTTTCAGGTACAGAATGACTGTTTCTCGCTGAGAAACTGCCTAAAAGCGGATTTCTGTCATAACATTGATTTACCTTCCGATTTTTTAAGGCAAGCTATTGAAAACGTCAGAAAATTGGAGAAAGGAGTCTATGTAGTTGATTTGAGAGACTCATTTCATTATTGGACTCACCAAACCACTTACAGTGTTTCAGGTACAAAATGACTGTTTCTCGCTGAGAAAATGCCAAAAAGCGGATTTCTGTCATAACATTGATTTACCTTCTGATTTTTTAAGGCAAGCTATTGAAAACGTTAGAACATTGGAGAAAGGTGTCTATGTAGTTGATTTGAGAGATTAATTTCATTATTGGACTCACCAAACCACTTACAGTGTTTCAGGTACAAAATTACTGTTTCTCGCTGAGAAAATGCCAAAAAGCGGATTTCTGTCATAACATTGATTTACCTTCTGATTTTTCAAGGCAAGCTATTGAAAACGTCAGAAAATTGGAGAAAGGAGTCTAAGTAGTTGATTTGAGAGACTCATTTCATTATTGGACTCACCAAACCACTTACAGTGTTTCAGGTACAAAATGACTGTTTCTCGCCTAGAAAATGCCAAAAAGCGGATTTCTGTCATAACATTGATTTACCTTCTGATTTTTCAAGGCAAGCTATTGAAAACGTCAGAAAATTGGAGAAAGGAGTCTATGTAGTTGATTTGAGAGACTCATTTCATTATTGGACTCACCAAACCACTTACAGTGTTTCAGGTACAAAATGACCGTTTCTCGCTGAGAAAATGCCAAAAAGCGGATTTCTGGCATAACATTGATTTACCTTCTGATTTTTCAAGGCAACCTATTGAAAACGTCAGAAAATTGGAGAAAGGAGTCTATGTAGTTGATTTGAGGGACTCATTTCATTATTGGACTCACCAAACCACTTACAGTGTTTCAGGTACAAAATGACTGTTTCTCGCTGAGAAACTGCCAAAAAGCGGATTTCTGTCATAACATTGATTTACCTTCTGATTTTTTAAGGCAAGCTATTGAAAACGTTAGAAAATTGGAGAAAGGTGTCTATGTAGTTGATTTGAGCGACTCATTTCATTATTGGACTCACCAAACAACTTACAGTGTTTCAGGTACAAAATGACTGTTTCTCGCTGAGAAAATGCCAAAAAGCGGATTTCTGTCATAACATTGTTTTACCTTCTGATTTTTCAAGGCAAGCTATTGAAAACGTCAGAAAATTGGAGAAAGGAGTCTATGTAGTTGATTTGAGCGACTCATTTCATTATTGGACTGACCAAACCACTTACAGTGTTTCAGGTACAAAATGACTGTTTCTCGCTGAGAAAATGCCAAAAAGCGGATTTCTGTCATAACATTGATTTACCTTCTGATTTTTCAAGGCAAGCTATTGAAAACGTCAGAAAATTGGAGAAAGGAGTCTAAGTAGTTGATTTGAGAGACTCATTTCATTATTGGACTCACCAAACCTCTTACAGTGTTTCAGGTACAAAATGACTGTTTCTCGCCTAGAAAATGCCAAAAAGCGGATTTCTGTAATAACATTGTTTTACCTTCTGAATTTTTAAGGCAAGCTATTGAAAACGTTAGAAAATTGGAAAAACTAGTCTATGTAGTTGATTTGAGAGACTCATTTCATTATTGGACTCACCAAACCACTTACAGTGTTTCAGGTACAAATTGACTGTTTCTCGCTGAGAAAATGCCAAAAAGCGGATTTTTGTCATAACATTGATTTACCTTCTGATTTTTCAAGGCAAGCTATTGAAAACGTCAGAAAATTGGAGAAAGGAGTCTAAGTAGTTGATTTGAGAGACTCATTTCATTATTGGACTCACCAAACCTCTTACAGTGTTTCAGGTACAAAATGACTGTTTCTCGCCTAGAAAATGCCAAAAAGCGGATTTCTGTAATAACATTGTTTTACCTTCTGAATTTTTAAGGCAACCTATTGAAAACGTCAGAAAATTGGAGAAAGGAGTCTATGTAGTTGATTTGAGAGAGTAATTTCATTATTGGACTCACCAAACCACTTACAGTGTTTCAGGTACAAAATGACCGTTTCTCGCTGAGAAAATGCCAAAAAGCGGATTTCTGTAATAACATTGTTTTACCTTCTGATTTTTTAAGGCAAGCTATTGAAAACGTTAGAAAATTGGAAAAACTAGTCTATGTAGTTGATTTGAGAGACTCATTTCATTATTGGACTCACCAAACCACTTACAGTGTTTCAGGTACAAATTGACTGTTTCTCGCTGAGAAAATGCCAAAAAGCGGATTTTTGTCATAACATTGATTTACCTTCTGATTTTTCAAGGCAAGCTATTGAAAACGTTAGAAAATTGGAGAAAGGTGTCTATGTAGTTGATTTGAGAGACTCATTTCATTATTGGACTCACCAAACCACTTACAGTGTTTCAGGTACAAAATGACTGTTTCTCGCTGAGAAAATGCCAAAAAGCGGATTTCTGTCATAACATTGATATACCTTCTGATTTTTTAAGGCAAGCTATTGAAAACGTTAGAAAATTGGAGAAAGGTGTCTATGTAGTTGATTTGAGCGACTCATTTCATTATTGGACTCACCAAACCACTTACAGTGTTTCAGGTACAAAATGACTGTTTCTCGCCTAGAAAATGCCAAAAAGCGGATTTCTGTAATAACATTGTTTTACCTTCTGAATTTTTAAGGCAACCTATTGAAAACGTCAGAAAATTGGAGAAAGGAGTCTATGTAGTTGATTTGAGGGACTCATTTCATTATTGGACTCACCAAACCACTTACAGTGTTTCAGGTACAAAATGACTGTTTCTCGCTGAGAAACTGCCAAAAAGCGGATTTCTGTCATAACATTGATTTACCTTCTGATTTTTTAAGGCAAGCTATTGAAAACGTTAGAAAATTGGAGAAAGGTGTCTATGTAGTTGATTTGAGCGACTCATTCCATTATTGGACTCACCAAACCACTTACAGTGTTTCAGGTACAAAATGACCGTTTCTCGCTGAGAAAATGCCAAAAAGCGGATTTCTGTAATCACATTGTTTTACCTTCTGATTTTTTAAGGCAAGCTATTGAAAACGTTAGAAAATTGGAAAAACTAGTCTATGTAGTTGATTTGAGAGACTCATTTCATTATTGGACTCACCAAACCACTTACAGTGTTTCAGGTACAAAATGACTGTTTCTCGCTGAGAAAATGCCAAAAAGCGGATTTCTGTCATAACATTGATTTACCTTCTGATTTTTCAAGGCAAGCTATTGAAAACGTCAGAAAATTGGAGAAAGGAGTCGAAGTAGTTGATTTGAGAGACTCATTTCATTATTGGACTCACCAAACCACTTACAGTGTTTCAGGTACAAAATGACTGTTTCTCGCTGAGAAAATGCCAAAAAGCGGATTTCTGTCATAACATTGATTTACCTTCTGATTTTTCAAGGCAAGCTATTGAAAACGTCAGAAAATTGGAGAAAGGAGTCTATGTAGTTGATTTGAGAGACTCATTTCATTATTGGACTCACCAAACCACTTACAGTGTTTCAGGTACAAAATGACTGTTTCTCGCTGAGAAAATGCCAAAAAGCGGATTTCTGTCATAACATTGATTTACCTTCTGATTTTTCAAGGCAAGCTATTGAAAACGTTATAAAATTGGAGAAAGGTGTCTATGTAGTTGATTTGAGAGACTCATTTCATTATTGGACTCACCAAACCACTTACAGTGTTTCAGGTACAAAATGACTGTTTCTCGCTGAGAAAATGCCAAAAAGCGGATTTCTGTCATAACATTGATTTACCTTCTGATTTTTCAAGGCAAGCTATTGAAAACGTCAGAAAATTGGAGAAAGGAGTCTAAGTAGTTGATTTGAGAGACTCATTTCATTATTGGACTCACCAAACCACTTACAGTGTTTCAGGTACAAAATGACTGTTTCTCGCTGAGAAACTGCCAAAAAGCGGATTTCTGTCATAACATTGATTTACCTTCTGATTTTTTAAGGCAAGCTATTGAAAACGTTAGAAAATTGGAGAAAGGTGTCTATGTAGTTGATTTGAGCGACTCATTTCCTTATTGGACTCACCAAACCACTTACAGTGTTTCAGGTACAAAATGACTGTTTCTCACTGAGAAAATGCCAAAAAGCGGATTTCTGTCATAACATTGATTTACCTTCTGATTTTTCAAGGCAAGCTATTGAAAACGTCAGAAAATTGGAGAAAGGAGTCTAAGTAGTTGATTTGAGAGACTCATTTCATTATTGTACTCACCAAACCACTTACAGTGTTTCAGGTACAAAATTACTGTTTCTCGCCTAGAAAATGCCAAAAAGCGGATTTCTGTAATAACATTGTTTTACCTTCTGAATTTTTAAGGCAACCTATTGAAAACGTCAGAAAATTGGAGAAAGGAGTCTATCTAGTTGATTTGAGGGACTCATTTCATTATTGGACTCACCAAACCACTTACAGTGTTTCAGGTACAAAATGACTGTTTCTCGCTGAGAAACTGCCAAAAAGCGGATTTCTGTCATAACATTGATTTACCTTCTGATTTTTTAAGGCAAGCTATTGAAAACGTTAGAAAATTGGAGAAAGGTGTCTATGTAGTTGATTTGAGCGAATCATTTCATTATTGGACTCACCAAACCACTTACAGTGTTTCAGGTACAAAATGACTGTTTCTCGCTGAGAAAATGCCAAAAAGCGGATTTCTGTCATAACATTGATTTACCTTCTGATTTTTCAAGGCAAGCTATTGAAAACGTCAGAAAATTGGAGAAAGGAGTCTATGTAGTTGATTTGAGAGACTCATTTCATTATTGGACTCACCAAACCACTTACAGTGTTTCAGGTACAAAATGACTGTTTCTTGCTGAGAAAATGCCAAAAAGCGGATTTCTGTCATAACATTGATTTACCTTCTGATTTTTCAAGGCAAGCTATTGAAAACGTTAGAAAATTGGAGAAAGGTGTCTATGTAGTTGATTTGAGAGACTCATTTCATTATTGGACTCACCAAACCACTTACAGTGTTTCAGGTACAAAATGACTGTTTCTCGCTGAGAAAATGCCAAAAAGCGGATTTCTGTCATAACATTGATTTACCTTCTGATTTTTCAAGGCAAGCTATTGAAAACGTCAGAACATTGGAGAAAGGAGTCTATGTAGTTGATTTGAGAGACTCATTTCATTATTGGACTCACCAAACCACTTACAGTGTTTCAGGTACAAAATGACTGTTTCTCGCTGAGAAACTGCCAAAAAGCGGATTTCTGTCATAACATTGATTTACCTTCTGATTTTTTAAGGCAAGCTATTGAAAACGTTAGAAAATTGGAGAAAGGTGTCTATGTAGTTGATTTGAGCGACTCATTTCATTATTGGACTCACCAAACCACTTACAGTGTTTCAGGTACAAAATGACTGTTCCTCGCTGAGAAAATGCCAAAAAGCGGATTTCTGTCATAACATTGATTTACCTTCTGATTTTTTAAGGCAAGCTATTGAAAACGTTAGAAAATTGGAGAAAGGTGTCTATGTAGTTGATTTGAGCGACTCATTTCATTATTGTTCTCACCAAACCACTTACAGTGTTTCAGGTACAAAATGACTGTTTCTCGCCTAGAAAATGCCAAAAAGCGGATTTCTGTAATAACATTGTTTTACCTTCTGAATTTTTAAGGCAACCTATTGAAAACGTCAGAAAATTGGAGAAAGGAGTCTATGTAGTTGATTTGAGGGACTCATTTCATTATTGGACTCACCAAACCACTTACAGTGTTTCAGGTACAAAATGACTGTTTCTCGCCTAGAAAATGCCAAAAAGCGGATTTCTGTAATAACATTGTTTTACCTTCTGAATTTTTAAGGGAACCTATTGAAAACGTCAGAAAATTGGAGAAAGGAGTCTATGTAGTTGATTTGAGGGACTCATTTCATTATTGGACTCACCAAACCACTTACAGTGTTTCAGGTACAAAATGACTGTTTCTCGCTGAGAAACTGCCAAAAAGCGGATTTCTGTCATAACATTGATTTACCTTCTGATTTTTTAAGGCAAGCTATTGAAAACGTTAGAAAATTGGAGAAAGGTGTCTATGTAGTTGATTTGAGCGACTCATTTCATTATTGGACTCACCAAACCACTTACAGTGTTTCAGGTACAAAATGACTGTTTCTCGCTGAGAAAATGCCAAAAAGCGGATTTCTGTCATAACATTGATTTACCTTCTGATTTTTCAAGGCAAGCTATTGAAAACGTCAGAAAATTGGAGAAAGGAGTCTATGTAGTTGATTTGAGAGACTCATTTCATTATTGGACTCACCAAACCACTTACAGTGTTTCAGGTACAAAATGACCGTTTCTCGCTGAGAAAATGCCAAAAAGCGGATTTCTGTAATAACATTGTTTTACCTTCTGATTTTTTAAGGCAAGCTATTGAAAACGTTAGAAAATTGGAAAAACTAGTCTATGTAGTTGATTTGAGAGACTCATTTCATTATTGGACTCACCAAACCACTTACAGTGTTTCAGGTACAAAATGACTGTTTCTCGCTGAGAAAATGCCAAAAAGCGGATTTCTGTCATAACATTGATTTACCTTCTGATTTTTCAAGGCAAGCTATTGAAAACGTCAGAAAATTGGAGAAAGGAGTCTATGTAGTTGATTTGAGAGACTCATTTCATTATTGGACTCACCAAACCACTTACAGTGTTTCAGGTACAAAATGACTGTTTCTCGCTGAGAAAATGCCAAAAAGCGGATTTCTGTCATAACATTGATTTACCTTCTGATTTTTCAAGGCAAGCTATTGAAAACGTCAGAAAATTGGAGAAAGGAGTCTATGTAGTTGATTTGAGAGACTCATTTCATTATTGGACTCACCAAACCACTTACAGTGTTTCAGGTACAAAATGACTGTTTCTCGCTGAGAAAATGCCAAAAAGCGGATTTCTGTGATAACATTGATTTACCTTCTGATTTTTTAAGGCAAGCTATTGAAAACGTTAGAGAATTGGAGAAAGGTGTCTATGTAGTTGATTTGAGCGACTCATTTCATTATTGGACTCACCAAACCACTTACAGTGTTTCAGGTACAAAATGACTGTTTCTCGCTGAGAAAATGCCAAAAAGCGGATTTCTGTCATAACATTGATTTACCTTCTGATTTTTCAAGGCAAGCTATTGAAAACGTCAGAAAATTGGAGAAAGGAGTCTATGTAGTTGATTTGAGAGACTCTTTCATTATTGGACTCACCAAACCACTTACAGTGTTTCAGGTACAAAATGACCGTTTCTCGCTGAGAAAATGCCAAAAAGCGGATTTCTGTAATAACATTGTTTTACCTTCTGATTTTTTAAGGCAAGCTATTGAAAACGTTAGAAAATTGGAAAAACTAGTCTATGTAGTTGATTTGAGAGACTCATTTCATTATTGGACTCACCAAACCACTTACAGTGTTTCAGGTACAAAATGACTGTTTCTCACTGAGAAAATGCCAAAAAGCGGATTTCTGTCATAACATTGATTTACCTTCTGATTTTTCAAGGCAAGCTATTGAAAACGTCAGAAAATTGGAGAAAGGAGTCTATGTAGTTGATTTGAGAGACTCATTTCATTATTGGACTCACCAAACCACTTACAGTGTTTCAGGTACAAAATGACCGTTTCTCGCTGAGAAAATGCCAAAAAGCGGATTTCTGTAATAACATTGTTTTACCTTCTGATTTTTTAAGGCAAGCTATTGAAAACGTCAGAAAATTGGAGAAAGGAGTCTATGTAGTTGATTTGAGAGACTCATTTCATTATTGGACTCACCAAACCACTTACAGTGTTTCAGGTACAAAATGACTGTTTCTCGCTGAGAAAATGCCAAAAAGCGGATTTCTGTCATAACATTGATTTACCTTCTGATTTTTCAAGGCAAGCTATTGAAAACGTCAGAAAATTGGAGAAAGGAGTCTAAGTAGTTGATTTGAGAGACTCATTTCATTATTGGACTCACCAAACCACTTACAGTGTTTCAGGTACAAAATGACTGTTTCTCGCCTAGAAAATGCCAAAAAGCGGATTTCTGTAATAACATTGTTTTACCTTCTGAATTTTTAAGGCAACCTATTGAAAACGTCAGAAAATTGGAGAAAGCAGTCTATGTAGTTGATTTGAGCGACTCATTTCATTATTGGACTCACCAAACCACTTACAGTGTTTCAGGTACAAAATGACTGTTCCTCGCTGAGAAAATGCCAAAAAGCGGATTTCTGTCATAACATTGATTTACCTTCTGATTTTTTAAGGCAAGCTATTGAAAACGTTAGAAAATTGGAGAAAGGTGTCTATGTAGTTGATTTGAGCGACTCATTTCATTATTGTTCTCACCAAACCACTTACAGTGTTTCAGGTACAAAATGACTGTTTCTCGCCTAGAAAATGCCAAAAAGCGGATTTCTGTAATAACATTGTTTTACCTTCTGAATTTTTAAGGCAACCTATTGAAAACGTCAGAAAATTGGAGAAAGGAGTCTATGTAGTTGATTTGAGGGACTCATTTCATTATTGGACTCACCAAACCACTTACAGTGTTTCAGGTACAAAATGACTGTTTCTCGCCTAGAAAATGCCAAAAAGCGGATTTCTGTAATAACATTGTTTTACCTTCTGAATTTTTAAGGGAACCTATTGAAAACGTCAGAAAATTGGAGAAAGGAGTCTATGTAGTTGATTTGAGGGACTCATTTCATTATTGGACTCACCAAACCACTTACAGTGTTTCAGGTACAAAATGACTGTTTCTCGCTGAGAAACTGCCAAAAAGCGGATTTCTGTCATAACATTGATTTACCTTCTGATTTTTTAAGGCAAGCTATTGAAAACGTTAGAAAATTGGAGAAAGGTGTCTATGTAGTTGATTTGAGCGACTCATTTCATTATTGGACTCACCAAACCACTTACAGTGTTTCAGGTACAAAATGACTGTTTCTCGCTGAGAAAATGCCAAAAAGCGGATTTCTGTCATAACATTGATTTACCTTCTGATTTTTCAAGGCAAGCTATTGAAAACGTAAGAAAATTGGAGAAAGGAGTCTATGTAGTTGATTTGAGAGACTCATTTCATTATTGGACTCACCAAACCACTTACAGTGTTTCAGGTACAAAATGACCGTTTCTCGCTGAGAAAATGCCAAAAAGCGGATTTCTGTAATAACATTGATTTACCTTCTGATTTTTCAAGGCAAGCTATTGAAAACGTCAGAAAATTGGAGAAAGGAGTCTATGTAGTTGATTTGAGAGACTCATTTCATTATTGGACTCACCAAACCACTTACAGTGTTTCAGGTACAAAATGACTGTTTCTCGCTGAGAAAATGCCAAAAAGCGGATTTCTGTCATAACATTGATTTACCTTCTGATTTTTCAAGGCAAGCTATTGAAAACGTTAGAAAATTGGAGAAAGGTGTCTATGTAGTTGATTTGAGAGACTCATTTCATTATTGGACTCACCAAACCACTTACAGTGTTTCAGGTACAAAATGACTGTTTCTCGCTGAGAAAATGCCAAAAAGCGGATTTCTGTCATAACATTGATTTACCTTCTGATTTTTCAAGGCAAGCTATTGAAAACGTCAGAAAATTGGAGAAAGGAGTCTAAGTAGTTGATTTGAGAGACTCATTTCATTATTGGACTCACCAAACCACTTACAGTGTTTCAGGTACAAAATGACTGTTTCTCGCCTAGAAAATGCCAAAAAGCGGATTTCTGTAATAACATTGTTTTACCTTCTGAATTTTTAAGGCAACCTATTGAAAACGTCAGAAAATTGGAGAAAGCAGTCTATGTAGTTGATTTGAGCGACTCATTTCATTATTGGACTCACCAAACCACTTACAGTGTTTCAGGTACAAAATGACTGTTCCTCGCTGAGAAAATGCCAAAAAGCGGATTTCTGTCATAACATTGATTTACCTTCTGATTTTTTAAGGCAAGCTATTGAAAACGTTAGAAAATTGGAGAAAGGTGTCTATGTAGTTGATTTGAGCGACTCATTTCATTATTGTTCTCACCAAACCACTTACAGTGTTTCAGGTACAAAATGACTGTTTCTCGCCTAGAAAATGCCAAAAAGCGGATTTCTGTAATAACATTGTTTTACCTTCTGAATTTTTAAGGCAACCTATTGAAAACGTCAGAAAATTGGAGAAAGGAGTCTATGTAGTTGATTTGAGGGACTCATTTCATTATTGGACTCACCAAACCACTTACAGTGTTTCAGGTACAAAATGACTGTTTCTCGCCTAGAAAATGCCAAAAAGCGGATTTCTGTAATAACATTGTTTTACCTTCTGAATTTTTAAGGGAACCTATTGTAAACGTCAGAAAATTGGAGAAAGGAGTCTATGTAGTTGATTTGAGGGACTCATTTCATTATTGGACTCACCAAACCACTTACAGTGTTTCAGGTACAAAATGACTGTTTCTCGCTGAGAAACTGCCAAAAAGCGGATTTCTGTCATAACATTGATTTACCTTCTGATTTTTTAAGGCAAGCTATTGAAAACGTTAGAAAATTGGAGAAAGGTGTCTATGTAGTTGATTTGAGCGACTCATTTCATTATTGGACTCACCAAACCACTTACAGTGTTTCAGGTACAAAATGACTGTTTCTCGCTGAGAAAATGCCAAAAAGCGGATTTCTGTCATAACATTGATTTACCTTCTGATTTTTCAAGGCAAGCTATTGAAAACGTCAGAAAATTGGAGAAAGGAGTCTATGTAGTTGATTTGAGAGACTCATTTCATTATTGGACTCACCAAACCACTTACAGTGTTTCAGGTACAAAATGACCGTTTCTCGCTGAGAAAATGCCAAAAAGCGGATTTCTGTAATAACATTGTTTTACCTTCTGATTTTTTAAGGCAAGCTATTGAAAACGTTAGAAAATTGGAAAAACTAGTCTATGTAGTTGATTTGAGAGACTCATTTCATTATTGGACTCACCAAACCACTTACAGTGTTTCAGGTACAAAATGACTGTTTCTCGCTGAGAAAATGCCAAAAAGCGGATTTCTGTCATAACATTGATTTACCTTCTGATTTTTCAAGGCAAGCTATTGAAAACGTCAGAAAATTGGAGAAAGGGGTCTAAGTAGTTGATTTGAGAGACTCATTTCATTATTGGACTCACCAAACCACTTACAGTGTTTCAGGTACAAAATGACTGTTTCTCGCCTAGAAAATGCCAAAAAGCGGATTTCTGTAATAACATTGTTTTACCTTCTGAATTTTTAAGGCAACCTATTGAAAACGTCAGAAAATTGGAGAAAGCAGTCTATGTAGTTGATTTGAGCGACTCATTTCATTATTGGACTCACCAAACCACTTACAGTGTTTCAGGTACAAAATGACTGTTCCTCGCTGAGAAAATGCCAAAAAGCGGATTTCTGTCATAACATTGATTTACCTTCTGATTTTTTAAGGCAAGCTATTGAAAACGTTAGAAAATTGGAGAAAGGTGTCTATGTAGTTGATTTGAGCGACTCATTTCATTATTGTTCTCACCAAACCACTTACAGTGTTTCAGGTACAAAATGACTGTTTCTCGCCTAGAAAATGCCAAAAAGCGGATTTCTGTAATAACATTGTTTTACCTTCTGAATTTTTAAGGCAACCTATTGAAAACGTCAGAAAATTGGAGAAAGGAGTCTATGTAGTTGATTTGAGGGACTCATTTCATTATTGGACTCACCAAACCACTTACAGTGTTTCAGGTACAAAATGACTGTTTCTCGCCTAGAAAATGCCAAAAAGCGGATTTCTGTAATAACATTGTTTTACCTTCTGAATTTTTAAGGGAACCTATTGAAAACGTCAGAAAATTGGAGAAAGGAGTCTATGTAGTTGATTTGAGGGACTCATTTCATTATTGGACTCACCAAACCACTTACAGTGTTTCAGGTACAAAATGACTGTTTCTCGCTGAGAAACTGCCAAAAAGCGGATTTCTGTCATAACATTGATTTACCTTCTGATTTTTTAAGGCAAGCTATTGAAAACGTTAGAAAATTGGAGAAAGGTGTCTATGTAGTTGATTTGAGCGACTCATTTCATTATTGGACTCACCAAACCACTTACAGTGTTTCAGGTACAAAATGACTGTTTCTCGCTGAGAAAATGCCAAAAAGCGGATTTCTGTCATAACATTGATTTACCTTCTGATTTTTCAAGGCAAGCTATTGAAAACGTTAGAAAATTGGAGAAAGGTGTCTATGTAGTTGATTTGAGAGACTCATTTCATTATTGGACTCACCAAACCACTTACAGTGTTTCAGGTACAAAATGACTGTTTCTCGCTGAGAAAATGCCAAAAAGCGGATTTCTGTCATAACATTGATTTACCTTCTGATTTTTCAAGGCAAGCTATTGAAAACGTCAGAAAATTGGAGAAAGGAGTCTAAGTAGTTGATTTGAGAGACTCATTTCATTATTGGACTCACCAAACCACTTACAGTGTTTCAGGTACAAAATGACTGTTTCTCGCCTAGAAAATGCCAAAAAGCGGATTTCTGTAATAACATTGTTTTACCTTCTGAATTTTTAAGGCAACCTATTGAAAACGTCAGAAAATTGGAGAAAGCAGTCTATGTAGTTGATTTGAGCGACTCATTTCATTATTGGACTCACCAAACCACTTACAGTGTTTCAGGTACAAAATGACTGTTCCTCGCTGAGAAAATGCCAAAAAGCGGATTTCTGTCATAACATTGATTTACCTTCTGATTTTTTAAGGCAAGCTATTGAAAACGTTAGAAAATTGGAGAAAGGTGTCTATGTAGTTGATTTGAGCGACTCATTTCATTATTGTTCTCACCAAACCACTTACAGTGTTTCAGGTACAAAATGACTGTTTCTCGCCTAGAAAATGCCAAAAAGCGGATTTCTGTAATAACATTGTTTTACCTTCTGAATTTTTAAGGCAACCTATTGAAAACGTCAAAAAAATTGGAGAAAGGAGTCTATGTAGTTGATTTGAGGGACTCATTTCATTATTGGACTCACCAAACCACTTACAGTGTTTCAGGTACAAAATGACTGTTTCTCGCCTAGAAAATGCCAAAAAGCGGATTTCTGTAATAACATTGTTTTACCTTCTGAATTTTTAAGGGAACCTATTGTAAACGTCAGAAAATTGGAGAAAGGAGTCTATGTAGTTGATTTGAGGGACTCATTTCATTATTGGACTCACCAAACCACTTACAGTGTTTCAGGTACAAAATGACTGTTTCTCGCTGAGAAACTGCCAAAAAGCGGATTTCTGTCATAACATTGATTTACCTTCTGATTTTTTAAGGCAAGCTATTGAAAACGTTAGAAAATTGGAGAAAGGTGTCTATGTAGTTGATTTGAGCGACTCATTTCATTATTGGACTCACCAAACCACTTACAGTGTTTCAGGTACAAAATGACTGTTTCTCGCTGAGAAAATGCCAAAAAGCGGATTTCTGTCATAACATTGATTTACCTTCTGATTTTTCAAGGCAAGCTATTGAAAACGTCAGAAAATTGGAGAAAGGAGTCTATGTAGTTGATTTGAGAGACTCATTTCATTATTGGACTCACCAAACCACTTACAGTGTTTCAGGTACAAAATGACCGTTTCTCGCTGAGAAAATGCCAAAAAGCGGATTTCTGTAATAACATTGTTTTACCTTCTGATTTTTTAAGGCAAGCTATTGAAAACGTTAGAAAATTGGAAAAACTAGTCTATGTAGTTGATTTGAGAGACTCATTTCATTATTGGACTCACCAAACCACTTACAGTGTTTCAGGTACAAAATGACTGTTTCTCGCTGAGAAAATGCCAAAAAGCGGATTTCTGTCATAACATTGATTTACCTTCTGATTTTTCAAGGCAAGCTATTGAAAACGTCAGAAAATTGGAGAAAGGGGTCTAAGTAGTTGATTTGAGAGACTCATTTCATTATTGGACTCACCAAACCACTTACAGTGTTTCAGGTACAAAATGACTGTTTCTCGCCTAGAAAATGCCAAAAAGCGGATTTCTGTAATAACATTGTTTTACCTTCTGAATTTTTAAGGCAACCTATTGAAAACGTCAGAAAATTGGAGAAAGCAGTCTATGTAGTTGATTTGAGCGACTCATTTCATTATTGGACTCACCAAACCACTTACAGTGTTTCAGGTACAAAATGACTGTTCCTCGCTGAGAAAATGCCAAAAAGCGGATTTCTGTCATAACATTGATTTACCTTCTGATTTTTTAAGGCAAGCTATTGAAAACGTTAGAAAATTGGAGAAAGGTGTCTATGTAGTTGATTTGAGCGACTCATTTCATTATTGTTCTCACCAAACCACTTACAGTGTTTCAGGTACAAAATGACTGTTTCTCGCCTAGAAAATGCCAAAAAGCGGATTTCTGTAATAACATTGTTTTACCTTCTGAATTTTTAAGGCAACCTATTGAAAACGTCAGAAAATTGGAGAAAGGAGTCTATGTAGTTGATTTGAGGGACTCATTTCATTATTGGACTCACCAAACCACTTACAGTGTTTCAGGTACAAAATGACTGTTTCTCGCCTAGAAAATGCCAAAAAGCGGATTTCTGTAATAACATTGTTTTACCTTCTGAATTTTTAAGGGAACCTATTGAAAACGTCAGAAAATTGGAGAAAGGAGTCTATGTAGTTGATTTGAGGGACTCATTTCATTATTGGACTCACCAAACCACTTACAGTGTTTCAGGTACAAAATGACTGTTTCTCGCTGAGAAACTGCCAAAAAGCGGATTTCTGTCATAACATTGATTTACCTTCTGATTTTTTAAGGCAAGCTATTGAAAACGTTAGAAAATTGGAGAAAGGTGTCTATGTAGTTGATTTGAGCGACTCATTTCATTATTGGACTCACCAAACCACTTACAGTGTTTCAGGTACAAAATGACTGTTTCTCGCTGAGAAAATGCCAAAAAGCGGATTTCTGTCATAACATTGATTTACCTTCTGATTTTTCAAGGCAAGCTATTGAAAACGTCAGAAAATTGGAGAAAGGAGTCTATGTAGTTGATTTGAGAGACTCATTTCATTATTGGACTCACCAAACCACTTACAGTGTTTCAGGTACAAAATGACCGTTTCTCGCTGAGAAAATGCCAAAAAGCGGATTTCTGTAATAACATTGTTTTACCTTCTGATTTTTTAAGGCAAGCTATTGAAAACGTTAGAAAATTGGAAAAACTAGTCTATGTAGTTGATTTGAGAGACTCATTTCATTATTGGACTCACCAAACCACTTACAGTGTTTCAGGTACAAAATGACTGTTTCTCGCTGAGAAAATGCCAAAAAGCGGATTTCTGTCATAACATTGATTTACCTTCTGATTTTTCAAGGCAAGCTATTGAAAACGTCAGAAAATTGGAGAAAGGAGTCTATGTAGTTGATTTGAGAGACTCATTTCATTATTGGACTCACCAAACCACTTACAGTGTTTCAGGTACAAAATGACTGTTTCTCGCTGAGAAAATGCCAAAAAGCGGATTTCTGTCATAACATTGATTTACCTTCTGATTTTTCAAGGCAAGCTATTGAAAACGTCAGAAAATTGGAGAAAGGAGTCTATGTAGTTGATTTGAGAGACTCATTTCATTATTGGACTCACCAAACCACTTACAGTGTTTCAGGTACAAAATGACTGTTTCTCGCTGAGAAAATGCCAAAAAGCGGATTTCTGTCATAACATTGATTTACCTTCTGATTTTTTAAGGCAAGCTATTGAAAACGTTAGAGAATTGGAGAAAGGTGTCTATGTAGTTGATTTGAGCGACTCATTTCATTATTGGACTCACCAAACCACTTACAGTGTTTCAGGTACAAAATGACTGTTTCTCGCTGAGAAAATGCCAAAAAGCGGATTTCTGTCATAACATTGATTTACCTTCTGATTTTTCAAGGCAAGCTATTGAAAACGTCAGAAAATTGGAGAAAGGAGTCTATGTAGTTGATTTGAGAGACTCTTTCATTATTGGACTCACCAAACCACTTACAGTGTTTCAGGTACAAAATGACCGTTTCTCGCTGAGAAAATGCCAAAAAGCGGATTTCTGTAATAACATTGTTTTACCTTCTGATTTTTTAAGGCAAGCTATTGAAAACGTTAGAAAATTGGAAAAACTAGTCTATGTAGTTGATTTGAGAGACTCATTTCATTATTGGACTCACCAAACCACTTACAGTGTTTCAGGTACAAAATGACTGTTTCTCGCTGAGAAAATGCCAAAAAGCGGATTTCTGTCATAACATTGATTTACCTTCTGATTTTTCAAGGCAAGCTATTGAAAACGTCAGAAAATTGGAGAAAGGAGTCTATGTAGTTGATTTGAGAGACTCATTTCATTATTGGACTCACCAAACCACTTACAGTGTTTCAGGTACAAAATGACTGTTTCTCGCTGAGAAAATGCCAAAAAGCGGATTTCTGTCATAACATTGATTTACCTTCTGATTTTTCAAGGCAAGCTATTGAAAACGTTAGAAAATTGGAGAAAGGTGTCTATGTAGTTGATTTGAGAGACTCATTTCATTATTGGACTCACCAAACCACTTACAGTGTTTCAGGTACAAAATGACTGTTTCTCGCTGAGAAAATGCCAAAAAGCGGATTTCTGTCATAACATTGATTTACCTTCTGATTTTTCAAGGCAAGCTATTGAAAACGTCAGAAAATTGGAGAAAGGAGTCTAAGTAGTTGATTTGAGAGACTCATTTCATTATTGGACTCACCAAACCACTTACAGTGTTTCAGGTACAAAATGACTGTTTCTCGCCTAGAAAATGCCAAAAAGCGGATTTCTGTAATAACATTGTTTTACCTTCTGAATTTTTAAGGCAACCTATTGAAAACGTCAGAAAATTGGAGAAAGGAGTCTATGTAGTTGATTTGAGGGACTCATTTCATTATTGGACTCACCAAACCACTTACAGTGTTTCAGGTATAAAATGACTGTTTCTCGCTGAGAAACTGCCAAAAAGCGGATTTCTGTCATAGTATTGATTTACCTTCTGATTTTTTAAGGCAAGCTATTGAAAACGTTAGAAAATTGGAGAAAGGTGTCTATGTAGTTGATTTGAGCGACTCATTTCATTATTGGACTCACCAAACCACTTACAGTGTTTCAGGTACAAAATGACTGTTTCTCGCTGAGAAAATGCCAAAAAGCGGATTTCTGTCATAACATTGATTTACCTTCTGATTTTTCAAGGCAAGCTATTGAAAACGTCAGAAAATTGGAGAAAGGAGTCTATGTAGTTGATTTGAGAGACTCATTTCATTATTGGACTCACCAAACCACTTACAGTGTTTCAGGTACAAAATGACCGTTTCTCGCTGAGAAAATGCCAAAAAGCGGATTTCTGTAATAACATTGTTTTACCTTCTGATTTTTTAAGGCAAGCTATTGATAACGTTAGAAAATTGGAAAAACTAGTCTATGTAGTTGATTTGAGAGACTCATTTCATTATTGGACTCACCAAACCACTTACAGTGTTTCAGGTACAAAATGACTGTTTTTCGCTGAGAAAATGCCAAAAAGCGGATTTCTGTCATAACATTGATTTACCTTCTGATTTTTCAAGGCAAGCTATTGAAAACGTCAGAAAATTGGAGAAAGGAGTCTATGTAGTTGATTTGAGAGACTCATTTCATTATTGGACTCACCAAACCACTTACAGTGTTTCAGGTACAAAATGACTGTTTCTCGCTGAGAAAATGCCAAAAAGCGGATTTCTGTCATAACATTGATTTACCTTCTGATTTTTCAAGGCAAGCTATTGAAAACGTTAGAAAATTGGAGAAAGGTGTCTATGTAGTTGATTTGAGAGACTCATTTCATTATTGGACTCACCAAACCACTTACAGTGTTTCAGGTACAAAATGACTGTTTCTCGCTGAGAAAATGCCAAAAAGCGGATTTCTGTCATAACATTGATTTTCCTTCTGATTTTTCAAGGCAAGCTATTGAAAACGTCAGAAAATTGGAGAAAGGAGTCTAAGTAGTTGATTTGAGAGACTCATTTCATTATTGGACTCACCAAACCACTTACAGTGTTTCAGGTACAAAATGACTGTTTCTCGCCTAGAAAATGCCAAAAAGCGGATTTCTGTAATAACATTGTTTTACCTTCTGAATTTTTAAGGCAAGCTATTGAAAACGTTAGAAAATTGGAGAAAGGTGTCTATGTAGTTGATTTGAGCGACTCATTTCATTATTGGACTCACCAAACCACTTACAGTGTTTCAGGTACAAAATGACTGTTTCTCGCTGAGAAAATGCCAAAAAGCGGATTTCTGTCATAACATTGATTTACCTTCTGATTTTTTAAGGCAAGCTATTGAAAACGTTAGAAAATTGGAGAAAGGTGTCTATGTAGTTGATTTGAGCAACTCATTTCATTATTGGACTCACCAAACCACTTACAGTGTTTCAGGTACAAAATGACTGTTTCTCGCTGAGAAAATGCCAAAAAGCGGATTTCTGTCATAACATTGATTTACCTTCTGATTTTTCAAGGCAAGCTATTGAAAACGTCAGAAAATTGGAGAAAGGAGTCTATGTAGTTGATTTGAGAGACTTTTTCATTATTGGACTCACCAAACCACTTACAGTGTTTCAGGTACAAAATGACCGTTTCTCGCTGAGAAAATGCCAAAAAGCGGATTTCTGTAATAACATTGTTTTACCTTCTGATTTTTTAAGGCAAGCTATTGAAAACGTTAGAAAATTGGAAAAACTAGTCTATGTAGTTGATTTGAGAGACTCATTTCATTATTGGACTCACCAAACCACTTACAGTGTTTCAGGTACAAAATGACTGTTTCTCGCTGAGAAAATGCCAAAAAGCGGATTTCTGTCATAACATTGATTTACCTTCTGATTTTTCAAGGCAAGCTATTGAAAACGTCAGAAAATTGGAGAAAGGAGTCTATGTAGTTGATTTGAGAGACTCATTTCATTATTGGACTCACCAAACCACTTACAGTGTTTCAGGTACAAAATGACTGTTTCTCGCTGAGAAAATGCCAAAAAGCGGATTTCTGTCATAACATTGATTTACCTTCTGATTTTTCAAGGCAAGCTATTGAAAACGTTAGAAAATTGGAGAAAGGTGTCTATGTAGTTGATTTGAGAGACTCATTTCATTATTGGACTCACCACACCACTTACTGTGTTTCAGGTACAAAATGACTGTTTCTCGCTGAGAAAATGCCAAAAAGCGGATTTCTGTCATAACATTGATTTACCTTCTGATTTTTCAAGGCAAGCTATTGAAAACGTCAGAAAATTGGAGAAAGGAGTCTAAGTAGTTGATTTGAGAGACTCATTTCATTATTGGACTCACCAAACCACTTACAGTGTTTCAGGTACAAAATGACTGTTTCTCGCCTAGAAAATGCCAAAAAGCGGATTTCTGTAATAACATTGTTTTACCTTCTGAATTTTTAAGGCAACCTATTGAAAACGTCAGAAAATTGGAGAAAGGAGTCTATGTAGTTGATTTGAGGGACTCATTTCATTATTGGACTCACCAAACCACTTACAGTGTTTCAGGTACAAAATGACTGTTTCTCGCTGAGAAACTGCCAAAAAGCGGATTTCTGTCATAACATTGATTTACCTTCTGATTTTTTAAGGCAAGCTATTGAAAACGTTAGAAAATTGGAGAAAGGTGTCTATGTAGTTGATTTGAGCGACTCATTTCATTATTGGACTCACCAAACCACTTACAGTGTTTCAGGTACAAAATGACTGTTTCTCGCTGAGAAAATGCCAAAAAGCGGATTTCTGTCATAACATTGATTTACCTTCTGATTTTTCAAGGCAAGCTATTGAAAACGTCAGAAAATTGGAGAAAGGAGTCTATGTAGTTGATTTGAGAGACTCATTTCATTATTGGACTCACCAAACCACTTACAGTGTTTCAGGTACAAAATGACTGTTTCTCGCTGAGAAAATGCCAAAAAGCGGATTTCTGTCATAACATTGATTTACCTTCTGATTTTTCAAGGCAAGCTATTGAAAATGTCAGAACATTGGAGAAAGGAGACTATGTAGTTGATTTGAGAGACTCGTTTCATTATTGGACTCACCAAACCACTTACAGTGTTTCAGGTACAAAATGACTGTTTCTCGCCTAGAAAATGCCAAAAAGCGGATTTCTGTAATAACATTGTTTTACCTTCTGAATTTTTAAGGCAACCTATTGAAAACGTCAGAAAATTGGAGAAAGGAGTCTATGTAGTTGATTTGAGGGACTCATTTCATTATTGGACTCACCAAACCACTTACAGTGTTTCAGGTACAAAATGACTGTTTCTCGCTGAGAAACTGCCAAAAAGCGGATTTCTGTCATAACATTGATTTACCTTCTGATTTTTTAAGGCAAGCTATTGAAAACGTTAGAAAACTGGATAAAGGTGTCTATGTAGTTGATTTGAGCGACTCATTTCATTATTGGACTCACCAAACCACTTACAGTGTTTCAGGTACAAAATGACTGTTTCTCGCTGAGAAAATGCCAAAAAGCGGATTTCTGTCATAACATTGATTTACCTTCTGATTTTTCAAGGCAAGCTATTGAAAACGTCAGAAAATTGGAGAAAGGAGTCTATGTAGTTGATTTGAGAGACTCTTTCATTATTGGACTCACCAAACCACTTACAGTGTTTCAGGTACAAAATGACCGTTTCTCGCTGAGAAAATGCCAAAAAGCGGATTTCTGTAATAACATTGTTTTACCTTCTGATTTTTTAAGGCAAGCTATTGAAAACGTTAGAAAATTGGAAAAACTAGTCTATGTAGTTGATTTGAGAGACTCATTTCATTATTGGACTCACCAAACCACTTACAGTGTTTCAGGTACAAAATGACTGTTTCTCGCTGAGAAAATGCCAAAAAGCGGATTTCTGTCATAACATTGATTTACCTTCTGATTTTTCAAGGCAAGCTATTGAAAACGTCAGAAAATTGGAGAAAGGAGTCTATGTAGTTGATTTGAGAGACTCATTTCATTATTGGACTCACCAAACCACTTACAGTGTTTCAGGTACAAAATGACTGTTTTTCGCTGAGAAAATGCCAAAAAGCGGATTTCTGTCATAACATTGATTTACCTTCTGATTTTTTAAGGCAAGCTATTGAAAACGTTAGAAAATTGGAGAAAGGTGTCTATGTAGTTGATTTGAGCGACTCATTTCATTATTGGACTCACCAAACCACTTACAGTGTTTCAGGTACAAAATGACTGTTTCTCGCTGAGAAAATGCCAAAAAGCGGATTTCTGTCATAACATTGATTTACCTTCTGATTTTTCAAGGCAAGCTATTGAAAACGTCAGAAAATTGGAGAAAGGAGTCTATGTAGTTGATTTGAGAGACTCATTTCATTATTGGACTCACCAAACCACTTACAGTGTTTCAGGTACAAAATGACTGTTTCTCGCTGAGAAAATGCCAAAAAGCGGATTTCTGTCATAACATTGATTTACCTTCTGATTTTTCAAGGCAAGCTATTGAAAATGTCAGAACATTGGAGAAAGGAGACTATGTAGTTGATTTGAGAGACTCGTTTCATTATTGGACTCACCAAACCACTTACAGTGTTTCAGGTACAAAATGACTGTTTCTCGCCTAGAAAATGCCAAAAAGCGGATTTCTGTAATAACATTGTTTTACCTTCTGAATTTTTAAGGCAACCTATTGAAAACGTCAGAAAATTGGAGAAAGGAGTCTATGTAGTTGATTTGAGGGACTCATTTCATTATTGGACTCACCAAACCACTTACAGTGTTTCAGGTACAAAATGACTGTTTCTCGCTGAGAAACTGCCAAAAAGCGGATTTCTGTCATAACATTGATTTACCTTCTGATTTTTTAAGGCAAGCTATTGAAAACGTTAGAAAATTGGAGAAAGGTGTCTATGTAGTTGATTTGAGCGACTCATTTCATTATTGGACTCACCAAACCACTTACAGTGTTTCAGGTACAAAATGACTGTTTCTCGCTGAGAAAATGCCAAAAAGCGGATTTCTGTCATAACATTGATTTACCTTCTGATTTTTCAAGGCAAGCTATTGAAAACGTCAGAAAATTGGAGAAAGGAGTCTATGTAGTTGATTTGAGAGACTCATTTCATTATTGGACTCACCAAACCACTTACAGTGTTTCAGGTACAAAATGACTGTTTCTCGCTGAGAAAATGCCAAAAAGCGGATTTCTGTCATAACATTGATTTACCTTCTGATTTTTCAAGGCAAGCTATTGAAAATGTCAGAACATTGGAGAAAGGAGACTATGTAGTTGATTTGAGAGACTCGTTTCATTATTGGACTCACCAAACCACTTACAGTGTTTCAGGTACAAAATGACTGTTTCTCGCCTAGAAAATGCCAAAAAGCGGATTTCTGTAATAACATTGTTTTACCTTCTGAATTTTTAAGGCAACCTATTGAAAACGTCAGAAAATTGGAGAAAGGAGTCTATGTAGTTGATTTGAGGGACTCATTTCATTATTGGACTCACCAAACCACTTACAGTGTTTCAGGTACAAAATGACTGTTTCTCGCTGAGAAACTGCCAAAAAGCGGATTTCTGTCATAACATTGATTTACCTTCTGATTTTTTAAGGCAAGCTATTGAAAACGTTAGAAAACTGGAGAAAGGTGTCTATGTAGTTGATTTGAGCGACTCATTTCATTATTGGACTCACCAAACCACTTACAGTGTTTCAGGTACAAAATGACTGTTTCTCGCTGAGAAAATGCCAAAAAGCGGATTTCTGTCATAACATTGATTTACCTTCTGATTTTTCAAGGCAAGCTATTGAAAACGTCAGAAAATTGGAGAAAGGAGTCTATGTAGTTGATTTGAGAGACTCTTTCATTATTGGACTCACCAAACCACTTACAGTGTTTCAGGTACAAAATGACCGTTTCTCGCTGAGAAAATGCCAAAAAGCGGATTTCTGTAATAACATTGTTTTACCTTCTGATTTTTTAAGGCAAGCTATTGAAAACGTTAGAAAATTGGAATAACTAGTCTATGTAGTTGATTTGAGAGACTCATTTCATTATTGGACTCACCAAACCACTTACAGTGTTTCAGGTACAAAATGACTGTTTCTCGCTGAGAAAATGCCAAAAAGCGGATTTCTGTCATAACATTGATTTACCTTCTGATTTTTCAAGGCAAGCTATTGAAAACGTCAGAAAATTGGAGAAAGGAGTCTATGTAGTTGATTTGAGAGACTCATTTCATTATTGGACTCACCAAACCACTTACAGTGTTTCAGGTACAAAATGACTGTTTTTCGCTGAGAAAATGCCAAAAAGCGGATTTCTGTCATAACATTGATTTACCTTCTGATTTTTTAAGGCAAGCTATTGAAAACGTTAGAAAATTGGAGAAAGGTGTCTATGTAGTTGATTTGAGCGACTCATTTCATTATTGGACTCACCAAACCACTTACAGTGTTTCAGGTACAAAATGACTGTTTCTCGCTGAGAAAATGCCAAAAAGCGGATTTCTGTCATAACATTGATTTACCTTCTGATTTTTCAAGGCAAGCTATTGAAAACGTCAGAAAATTGGAGAAAGGAGTCTATGTAGTTGATTTGAGAGACTCATTTCATTATTGGACTCACCAAACCACTTACAGTGTTTCAGGTACAAAATGACTGTTTCTCGCTGAGAAAATGCCAAAAAGCGGATTTCTGTCATAACATTGATTTACCTTCTGATTTTTCAAGGCAAGCTATTGAAAATGTCAGAACATTGGAGAAAGGAGACTATGTAGTTGATTTGAGAGACTCGTTTCATTATTGGACTCACCAAACCACTTACAGTGTTTCAGGTACAAAATGACTGTTTCTCGCCTAGAAAATGCCAAAAAGCGGATTTCTGTAATAACATTGTTTTACCTTCTGAATTTTTAAGGCAACCTATTGAAAACGTCAGAAAATTGGAGAAAGGAGTCTATGTAGTTGATTTGAGGGACTCATTTCATTATTGGACTCACCAAACCACTTACAGTGTTTCAGGTACAAAATGACTGTTTCTCGCTGAGAAACTGCCAAAAAGCGGATTTCTGTCATAACATTGATTTACCTTCTGATTTTTTAAGGCAAGCTATTGAAAACGTTAGAAAATTGGAGAAAGGTGTCTATGTAGTTGATTTGAGCGACTCATTTCATTATTGGACTCACCAAACCACTTACAGTGTTTCAGGTACAAAATGACTGTTTCTCGCTGAGAAAATGCCAAAAAGCGGATTTCTGTCATAACATTGATTTACCTTCTGAATTTTCAAGGCAAGCTATTGAAAACGTCAGAAAATTGGAGAAAGGAGTCTATGTAGTTGATTTGAGAGACTCATTTCATTATTGGACTCACCAAACCACTTACAGTGTTTCAGGTACAAAATGACTGTTTCTCGCTGAGAAAATGCCAAAAAGCGGATTTCTGTCATAACATTGATTTACCTTCTGATTTTTTAAGGCAAGCTATTGAAAACGTTAGAAAATTGGAGAAAGGTGTCTATGTAGTTGATTTGAGCGACTCATTTCATTATTGGACTCACCAAACCACTTACAGTGTTTCAGGTACAAAATGACTGTTTCTCGCTGAGAAAATGCCAAAAAGCGGATTTCTGTCATAACATTGATTTACCTTCTGATTTTTCAAGGCAAGCTATTGAAAACGTCAGAAAATTGGAGAAAGGAGTCTATGTAGTTGATTTGAGAGACTCATTTCATTATTGGACTCACCAAACCACTTACAGTGTTTCAGGTACAAAATGACTGTTTCTCGCTGAGAAAATGCCAAAAAGCGGATTTCTGTCATAACATTGATTTACCTTCTGATTTTTCAAGGCAAGCTATTGAAAATGTCAGAACATTGGAGAAAGGAGACTATGTAGTTGATTTGAGAGACTCGTTTCATTATTGGACTCACCAAACCACTTACAGTGTTTCAGGTACAAAATGACTGTTTCTCGCCTAGAAAATGCCAAAAAGCGGATTTCTGTAATAACATTGTTTTACCTTCTGAATTTTTAAGGCAACCTTTTGAAAACGTCAGAAAATTGGAGAAAGGAGTCTATGTAGTTGATTTGAGGGACTCATTTCATTATTGGACTCACCAAACCACTTACAGTGTTTCAGGTACAAAATGACTGTTTCTCGCTGAGAAACTGCCAAAAAGCGGATTTCTGTCATAACATTGATTTACCTTCTGATTTTTTAAGGCAAGCTATTGAAAACGTTAGAAAATTGGAGAAAGGTGTCTATGTAGTTGATTTGAGCGACTCATTTCATTATTGGACTCACCAAACCACTTACAGTGTTTCAGGTACAAAATGACTGTTTCTCGCTGAGAAAATGCCAAAAAGCGGATTTCTGTCATAACATTGATTTACCTTCTGATTTTTCAAGGCAAGCTATTGAAAACGTCAGAAAATTGGAGAAAGGAGTCTATGTAGTTGATTTGAGAGACTCATTTCATTATTGGACTCACCAAACCACTTACAGTGTTTCAGGTACAAAATGACTGTTTCTCGCTGAGAAAATGCCAAAAAGCGGATTTCTGTCATAACATTGATTTACCTTCTGATTTTTCAAGGCAAGCTATTGAAAATGTCAGAACATTGGAGAAAGGAGACTATGTAGTTGATTTGAGAGACTCGTTTCATTATTGGACTCACCAAACCACTTACAGTGTTTCAGGTACAAAATGACTGTTTCTCGCCTAGAAAATGCCAAAAAGCGGATTTCTGTAATAACATTGTTTTACCTTCTGAATTTTTAAGGCAACCTATTGAAAACGTCAGAAAATTGGAGAAAGGAGTCTATGTAGTTGATTTGAGGGACTCATTTCATTATTGGACTCACCAAACCACTTACAGTGTTTCAGGTACAAAATGACTGTTTCTCGCTGAGAAACTGCCAAAAAGCGGATTTCTGTCATAACATTGATTTACCTTCTGATTTTTTAAGGCAAGCTATTGAAAACGTTAGAAAACTGGAGAAAGGTGTCTATGTAGTTGATTTGAGCGACTCATTTCATTATTGGACTCACCAAACCACTTACAGTGTTTCAGGTACAAAATGACTGTTTCTCGCTGAGAAAATGCCAAAAAGCGGATTTCTGTCATAACATTGATTTACCTTCTGATTTTTCAAGGCAAGCTATTGAAAACGTCAGAAAATTGGAGAAAGGAGTCTATGTAGTTGATTTGAGAGACTCTTTCATTATTGGACTCACCAAACCACTTACAGTGTTTCAGGTACAAAATGACCGTTTCTCGCTGAGAAAATGCCAAAAAGCGGATTTCTGTAATAACATTGTTTTACCTTCTGATTTTTTAAGGCAAGCTATTGAAAACGTTAGAAAATTGGAAAAACTAGTCTATGTAGTTGATTTGAGAGACTCATTTCATTATTGGACTCACCAAACCACTTACAGTGTTTCAGGTACAAAATGACTGTTTCTCGCTGAGAAAATGCCAAAAAGCGGATTTCTGTCATAACATTGATTTACCTTCTGATTTTTCAAGGCAAGCTATTGAAAACGTCAGAAAATTGGAGAAAGGAGTCTATGTAGTTGATTTGAGAGACTCATTTCATTATTGGACTCACCAAACCACTTACAGTGTTTCAGGTACAAAATGACTGTTTTTCGCTGAGAAAATGCCAAAAAGCGGATTTCTGTCATAACATTGATTTACCTTCTGATTTTTTAAGGCAAGCTATTGAAAACGTTAGAAAATTGGAGAAAGGTGTCTATGTAGTTGATTTGAGCGACTCATTTCATTATTGGACTCACCAAACCACTTACAGTGTTTCAGGTACAAAATGACTGTTTCTCGCTGAGAAAATGCCAAAAAGCGGATTTCTGTCATAACATTGATTTACCTTCTGATTTTTCAAGGCAAGCTATTGAAAACGTCAGAAAATTGGAGAAAGGAGTCTATGTAGTTGATTTGAGAGACTCATTTCATTATTGGACTCACCAAACCACTTACAGTGTTTCAGGTACAAAATGACTGTTTCTCGCTGAGAAAATGCCAAAAAGCGGATTTCTGTCATAACATTGATTTACCTTCTGATTTTTCAAGGCAAGCTATTGAAAATGTCAGAACATTGGAGAAAGGAGACTATGTAGTTGATTTGAGAGACTCGTTTCATTATTGGACTCACCAAACCACTTACAGTGTTTCAGGTACAAAATGACTGTTTCTCGCCTAGAAAATGCCAAAAAGCGGATTTCTGTAATAACATTGTTTTACCTTCTGAATTTTTAAGGCAACCTATTGAAAACGTCAGAAAATTGGAGAAAGGAGTCTATGTAGTTGATTTGAGGGACTCATTTCATTATTGGACTCACCAAACCACTTACAGTGTTTCAGGTACAAAATGACTGTTTCTCGCTGAGAAACTGCCAAAAAGCGGATTTCTGTCATAACATTGATTTACCTTCTGATTTTTTAAGGCAAGCTATTGAAAACGTTAGAAAACTGGAGAAAGGTGTCTATGTAGTTGATTTGAGCGACTCATTTCATTATTGGACTCACCAAACCACTTACAGTGTTTCAGGTACAAAATGACTGTTTCTCGCTGAGAAAATGCCAAAAAGCGGATTTCTGTCATAACATTGATTTACCTTCTGATTTTTCAAGGCAAGCTATTGAAAACGTCAGAAAATTGGAGAAAGGAGTCTATGTAGTTGATTTGAGAGACTCTTTCATTATTGGACTCACCAAACCACTTACAGTGTTTCAGGTACAAAATGACCGTTTCTCGCTGAGAAAATGCCAAAAAGCGGATTTCTGTAATAACATTGTTTTACCTTCTGATTTTTTAAGGCAAGCTATTGAAAACGTTAGAAAATTGGAAAAACTAGTCTATGTAGTTGATTTGAGAGACTCATTTCATTATTGGACTCACCAAACCACTTACAGTGTTTCAGGTACAAAATGACTGTTTCTCGCTGAGAAAATGCCAAAAAGCGGATTTCTGTCATAACATTGATTTACCTTCTGATTTTTCAAGGCAAGCTATTGAAAACGTCAGAAAATTGGAGAAAGGAGTCTATGTAGTTGATTTGAGAGACTCATTTCATTATTGGACTCACCAAACCACTTACAGTGTTTCAGGTACAAAATGACTGTTTTTCGCTGAGAAAATGCCAAAAAGCGGATTTCTGTCATAACATTGATTTACCTTCTGATTTTTTAAGGCAAGCTATTGAAAACGTTAGAAAATTGGAGAAAGGTGTCTATGTAGTTGATTTGAGCGACTCATTTCATTATTGGACTCACCAAACCACTTACAGTGTTTCAGGTACAAAATGACTGTTTCTCGCTGAGAAAATGCCAAAAAGCGGATTTCTGTCATAACATTGATTTACCTTCTGATTTTTCAAGGCAAGCTATTGAAAACGTCAGAAAATTGGAGAAAGGAGTCTATGTAGTTGATTTGAGAGACTCATTTCATTATTGGACTCACCAAACCACTTACAGTGTTTCAGGTACAAAATGACTGTTTCTCGCTGAGAAAATGCCAAAAAGCGGATTTCTGTCATAACATTGATTTACCTTCTGATTTTTCAAGGCAAGCTATTGAAAATGTCAGAACATTGGAGAAAGGAGACTATGTAGTTGATTTGAGAGACTCGTTTCATTATTGGACTCACCAAACCACTTACAGTGTTTCAGGTACAAAATGACTGTTTCTCGCCTAGAAAATGCCAAAAAGCGGATTTCTGTAATAACATTGTTTTACCTTCTGAATTTTTAAGGCAACCTATTGAAAACGTCAGAAAATTGGAGAAAGGAGTCTATGTAGTTGATTTGAGGGACTCATTTCATTATTGGACTCACCAAACCACTTACAGTGTTTCAGGTACAAAATGACTGTTTCTCGCTGAGAAACTGCCAAAAAGCGGATTTCTGTCATAACATTGATTTACCTTCTGATTTTTTAAGGCAAGCTATTGAAAACGTTAGAAAATTGGAGAAAGGTGTCTATGTAGTTGATTTGAGCGACTCATTTCATTATTGGACTCACCAAACCACTTACAGTGTTTCAGGTACAAAATGACTGTTTCTCGCTGAGAAAATGCCAAAAAGCGGATTTCTGTCATAACATTGATTTACCTTCTGATTTTTCAAGGCAAGCTATTGAAAACGTCAGAAAATTGGAGAAAGGAGTCTATGTAGTTGATTTGAGAGACTCATTTCATTATTGGACTCACCAAACCACTTACAGTGTTTCAGGTACAAAATGACTGTTTCTCGCTGAGAAAATGCCAAAAAGCGGATTTCTGTCATAACATTGATTTACCTTCTGATTTTTCAAGGCAAGCTATTGAAAACGTTAGAAAATTGGAGAAAGGTGTCTATGTAGTTGATTTGAGAGACTCATTTCATTATTGGACTCACCAAACCACTTACAGTGTTTCAGGTACAAAATGACTGTTTCTCGCTGAGAAAATGCCAAAAAGCGGATTTCTGTCATAACATTGATTTACCTTCTGATTTTTCAAGGCAAGCTATTGAAAACGTCAGAAAATTGGAGAAAGGAGTCTAAGTAGTTGATTTGAGAGACTCATTTCATTATTGGACTCACCAAACCACTTACAGTGTTTCAGGTACAAAATGACTGTTTCTCGCCTAGAAAATGCCAAAAAGCGGATTTCTGTAATAACATTGTTTTACCTTCTGAATTTTTAAGGCAAGCTATTGAAAACGTTAGAAAATTGGAGAAAGGTGTCTATGTAGTTGATTTGAGCGACTCATTTCATTATTGGACTCACCAAACCACTTACAGTGTTTCAGGTACAAAATGACTGTTTCTCCCTGAGAAAATGCCAAAAAGCGGATTTCTGTCATAACATTGATTTACCTTCTGATTTTTTAAGGCAAGCTATTGAAAACGTTAGAAAATTGGAGAAAGGTGTCTATGTAGTTGATTTGAGCAACTCATTTCATTATTGGACTCACCAAACCACTTACAGTGTTTCAGGTACAAAATGACTGTTTCTCGCTGAGAAAATGCCAAAAAGCGGATTTCTGTCATAACATTGATTTACCTTCTGATTTTTCAAGGCAAGCTATTGAAAACGTCAGAAAATTGGAGAAAGGAGTCTATGTAGTTGATTTGAGAGACTTTTTCATTATTGGACTCACCAAACCACTTACAGTGTTTCAGGTACAAAATGACCGTTTCTCGCTGAGAAAATGCCAAAAAGCGGATTTCTGTAATAACATTGTTTTACCTTCTGATTTTTTAAGGCAAGCTATTGAAAACGTTAGAAAATTGGAAAAACTAGTCTATGTAGTTGATTTGAGAGACTCATTTCATTATTGGACTCACCAAACCACTTACAGTGTTTCAGGTACAAAATGACTGTTTCTCGCTGAGAAAATGCCAAAAAGCGGATTTCTGTCATAACATTGATTTACCTTCTGATTTTTCAAGGCAAGCTATTGAAAACGTCAGAAAATTGGAGAAAGGAGTCTATGTAGTTGATTTGAGAGACTCATTTCATTATTGGACTCACCAAACCACTTACAGTGTTTCAGGTACAAAATGACTGTTTCTCGCTGAGAAAATGCCAAAAAGCGGATTTCTGTCATAACATTGATTTACCTTCTGATTTTTCAAGGCAAGCTATTGAAAACGTTAGAAAATTGGAGAAAGGTGTCTTTGTAGTTGATTTGAGAGACTCATTTCATTATTGGACTCACCAAACCACTTACAGTGTTTCAGGTACAAAATGACTGTTTCTCGCTGAGAAAATGCCAAAAAGCGGATTTCTGTCATAACATTGATTTACCTTCTGATTTTTCAAGGCAAGCTATTGAAAACGTCAGAAAATTGGAGAAAGGAGTCTAAGTAGTTGATTTGAGAGACTCATTTCATTATTGGACTCACCAAACCACTTACAGTGTTTCAGGTACAAAATGACTGTTTCTCGCCTAGAAAATGCCAAAAAGCGGATTTCTGTAATAACATTGTTTTACCTTCTGAATTTTTAAGGCAACCTATTGAAAACGTCAGAAAATTGGAGAAAGGAGTCTATGTAGTTGATTTGAGGGACTCATTTCATTATTGGACTCACCAAACCACTTACAGTGTTTCAGGTACAAAATGACTGTTTCTCGCTGAGAAACTGCCAAAAAGCGGATTATGTCATAACATTGATTTACCTTCTGATTTTTTAAGGCAAGCTATTGAAAACGTTAGAAAATTGGAGAAAGGTGTCTATGTAGTTGATTTGAGCGACTCATTTCATTATTGGACTCACCAAACCACTTACAGTGTTTCAGGTACAAAATGACTGTTTCTCGCTGAGAAAATGCCAAAAAGCGGATTTCTGTCATAACATTGATTTACCTTCTGATTTTTCAAGGCAAGCTATTGAAAACGTCAGAAAATTGGAGAAAGGAGTCTATGTAGTTGATTTGAGAGACTCATTTCATTATTGGACTCACCAAACCACTTACAGTGTTTCAGGTACAAAATGACTGTTTCTCGCTGAGAAAATGCCAAAAAGCGGAATTCTGTCATAACATTGATTTACCTTCTGATTTTTCAAGGCAAGCTATTGAAAATGTCAGAACATTGGAGAAAGGAGACTATGTAGTTGATTTGAGAGACTCGTTTCATTATTGGACTCACCAAACCACTTACAGTGTTTCAGGTACAAAATGACTGTTTCTCGCCTAGAAAATGCCAAAAAGCGGATTTCTGTAATAACATTGTTTTACCTTCTGAATTTTTAAGGCAACCTATTGAAAACGTTAGAAAATTGGAAAAACTAGTCTATGTAGTTGATTTGAGAGACTCATTTCATTATTGGACTCACCAAACCACTTACAGTGTTTCAGGTACAAAATGACTGTTTCTAGCTGAGAAACTGCCAAAAAGCGGATTTCTGTCATAACATTGATTTACCTTCTGATTTTTCAAGGCAAGCTATTGAAAACGTCAGAAAATTGGAGAAAGGAGTCTAAGTAGTTGATTTGAGAGACTCATTTCATTATTGGACTCACCAAACCACTTACAGTGTTTCAGGTACAAAATGACTGTTTCTCGCCTAGAAAATGCCAAAAAGCGGATTTCTGTAATAACATTGTTTTACCTTCTGAATTTTTAAGGCAACCTATTGAAAACGTCAGAAAATTGGAGAAAGGAGTCTATGTAGTTGATTTGAGGGACTCATTTCATTATTGGACTCACCAAACCACTTACAGTGTTTCAGGTACAAAATGACTGTTTCTCGCTGAGAAACTGCCAAAAAGCGGATTTCTGTCATAACATTGATTTACCTTCTGATTTTTTAAGGCAAGCTATTGAAAACGTTAGAGAATTGGAGAAAGGTGTCTATGTAGTTGATTTGAGCGACTCATTTCATTATTGGACTCACCAAACCACTTACAGTGTTTCAGGTACAAAATGACTGTTTCTCGCTGAGAAAATGCCAAAAAGCGGATTTCTGTCATAACATTGATTTACCTTCTGATTTTTCAAGGCAAGCTATTGAAAACGTCAGAAAATTGGAGAAAGGAGTCTATGTAGTTGATTTGAGAGACTCTTTCATTATTGGACTCACCAAACCACTTACAGTGTTTCAGGTACAAAATGACCGTTTCTCGCTGAGAAAATGCCAAAAAGCGGATTTCTGTAATAACATTGTTTTACCTTCTGATTTTTTAAGGCAAGCTATTGAAAACGTTAGAAAATTGGAAAAACTAGTCTATGTAGTTGATTTGAGAGACTCATTTCATTATTGGACTCACCAAACCACTTACAGTGTTTCAGGTACAAAATGACTCTTTCTCGCTGAGAAAATGCCAAAAAGCGGATTTCTGTCATAACATTGATTTACCTTCTGATTTTTCAAGGCAAGCTATTGAAAACGTCAGAAAATTGGAGAAAGGAGTCTATGTAGTTGATTTGAGAGACTCATTTCATTATTGGACTCACCAAACCACTTACAGTGTTTCAGGTACAAAATGACTGTTTCTCGCTGAGAAAATGCCAAAAAGCGGATTTCTGTCATAACATTGATTTACCTTCTGATTTTTCAAGGCAAGCTATTGAAAACGTTAGAAAATTGGAGAAAGGAGTCTATGTAGTTGATTTGAGAGACTCATTTCATTATTGGACTCACCAAACCACTTACAGTGTTTCAGGTACAAAATGACTGTTTCTCGCTGAGAAAATGCCAAAAAGCGGATTTCTGTCATAACATTGATTTACCTTCTGATTTTTCAAGGCAAGCTATTGAAAACGTCAGAAAATTGGAGAAAGGAGTCTAAGTAGTTGATTTGAGAGACTCATTTCATTATTGGACTCACCAAACCACTTACAGTGTTTCAGGTACAAAATGACTGTTTCTCGCCTAGAAAATGCCAAAAAGCGGATTTCTGTAATAACATTGTTTTACCTTCTGAATTTTTAAGGCAACCTATTGAAAACGTCAGACAATTGGAGAAAGGAGTCTATGTAGTTGATTTGAGGGACTCATTTCATTATTGGACTCACCAAACCACTTAAAGTGTTTCAGGTACAAAATGACTGTTTCTCGCTGAGAAACTGCCAAAAAGCGGATTTCTGTCATAACATTGATTTACCTTCTGATTTTTTAAGGCAAGCTATTGAAAACGTTAGAAAATTGGAGAAAGGTGTCTATGTAGTTGATTTGAGCGACTCATTTCATTATTGGACTCACCAAACCACTTACAGTGTTTCAGGTACAAAATGACTGTTTCTCGCTGAGAAAATGCCAAAAAGCGGATTTCTGTCATAACATTGATTTACCTTCTGATTTTTCAAGGCAAGCTATTGAAAACGTCAGAAAATTGGAGAAAGGAGTCTATGTAGTTGATTTGAGAGACTCATTTCATTATTGGACTCACCAAACCACTTACAGTGTTTCAGGTACAAAATGACCGTTTCTCGCTGAGAAAATGCCAAAAAGCGGATTTCTGTAATAACATTGTTTTACCTTCTGATTTTTTAAGGCAAGCTATTGATAACGTTAGAAAATTGGAAAAACTAGTCTATGTAGTTGATTTGAGAGACTCATTTCATTATTGGACTCACCAAACCACTTACAGTGTTTCAGGTACAAAATGACTGTTTCTCGCTGAGAAAATGCCAAAAAGCGGATTTCTGTCATAACATTGATTTACCTTCTGATTTTTCAAGGCAAGCTATTGAAAACGTCAGAAAATTGGAGAAAGGAGTCTATGTAGTTGATTTGAGAGACTAATTTCATTATTGGACTCACCAAACCACTTACAGTGTTTCAGGTACAAAATGACTGTTTCTCGCTGAGAAAATGCCAAAAAGCGGATTTCTGTCATAACATTGATTTACCTTCTGATTTTTCAAGGCAAGCTATTGAAAACGTTAGAAAATTGGAGAAAGGTGTCTATGTAGTTGATTTGAGAGACTCATTTCATTATTGGACTCACCAAACCACTTACAGTGTTTCAGGTACAAAATGACTGTTTCTCGCTGAGAAAATGCCAAAAAGCGGATTTCTGTCATAACATTGATTTACCTTCTGATTTTTCAAGGCAAGCTATTGAAAACGTCAGAAAATTGGAGAAAGGAGTCTATGTAGTTGATTTGAGAGACTCATTTCATTATTGGACTCACCAAACCACTTACAGTGTTTCAGGTACAAAATGACTGTTTCTCGCCTAGAAAATGCCAAAAAGCGGATTTCTGTAATAACATTGTTTTACCTTCTGAATTTTTAAGGCAAGCTATTGAAAACGTCAGAAAATTGGAGAAAGGAGTCTATGTAGTTGATTTGAGCGACTCATTTCATTATTGGACTCACCAAACCACTTACAGTGTTTCAGGTACAAAATGACTGTTTCTCGCTGAGAAACTGCCAAAAAGCGGATTTCTGTCATAACATTGATTTACCTTCTGATTTTTTAAGGCAAGCTATTGAAAACGTTAGAAAATTGGAGAAAGGTGTCTATGTAGTTGATTTGAGCGACTCATTTCATTATTGGACTCACCAAACCACTTACAGTGTTTCAGGTACAAAATGACTGTTTCTCGCTGAGAAAATGCCAAAAAGCGGATTTCTGTCATAACATTGATTTACCTTCTGATTTTTCAAGGCAAGCTATTGAAAACGTCAGAAAATTGGAGAAAGGAGTCTATGTAGTTGATTTGAGAGACTTTTTCATTATTGGACTCACCAAACCACTTACAGTGTTTCAGGTACAAAATGACTGTTTCTCGCTGAGAAAATGCCAAAAAGCGGATTTCTGTCATAACATTGATTTACCTTCTGATTTTTTAAGGCAAGCTATTGAAAATGTCAGAACATTGGAGAAAGGAGACTATGTAGTTGATTTGAGAGACTCGTTTCATTATTGGACTCACCAAACCACTTACAGTGTTTCAGGTACAAAATGACTGTTTCTCGCTGAGAAAATGCCAAAAAGCGGATTTCTGTCATAACATTGATTTACCTTCTGATTTTTCAAGGCAAGCTATTGAAAACGTCAGAAAATTGGAGAAAGGAGTCTATGTAGTTGATTTGAGAGACTCATTTCATTATTGGACTCACCAAACCACTTACAGTGTTTCAGGTACAAAATGACCGTTTCTCGCTGAGAAAATGCCAAAAAGCGGATTTCTGTAATAACATTGTTTTACCTTCTGATTTTTTAAGGCAAGCTATTGAAAACGTCAGAAAATTGGAGAAAGGAGTCTAAGTAGTTGATTTGAGAGACTCATTTCATTATTGGACTCACCAAACCACTTACAGTGTTTCAGGTACAAAATGACTGTTTCTCGCCTAGAAAATGCCAAAAAGCGGATTTCTGTAATAACATTGTTTTACCTTCTGAATTTTTAAGGCAACCTATTGAAAACATCAGAAAATTGGAGAAAGGAGTCTATGTAGTTGATTTGAGGAACTCATTTCATTATTGGACTCACCAAACCACTTACAGTGTTTCAGGTACAAAATGACTGTTTCTCGCTGAGAAACTGCCAAAAAGCGGATTTCTGTCATAACATTGATTTACCTTCTGATTTTTTAAGGCAAGCTATTGAAAACGTTAGAAAATTGGAGAAAGGTGTCTATGTAGTTGATTTGAGCGACTCATTTCATTATTGGACTCACCAAACCACTAACAGTGTTTCAGGTACAAAATGACTGTTTCTCGCCTAGAAAATGCCAAAAAGCGGATTTCTGTAATAACATTGTTTTACCTTCTGATTTTTTAAGGCAAGCTATTGAAAACGTTAGAAAATTGGAAAAACTAGTCTATGTAGTTGATTTGAGAGACTCATTTCATTATTGGACTCACCAAACCACTAACAGTGTTTCAGGTACAAAATGACTGTTTCTCGCTGAGAAAATGCCAAAAAGCGGATTTCTGTCATAACATTGATTTACCTTCTGATTTTTCAAGGCAAACTATTGAAAACGTCAGAAAATTGGAGAAAGGAGTCTATGTAGTTGATTTGAGAGACTCATTTCATTATTGGACTCACCAAACCACTTACAGTGTTTCAGGTACAAAATGACTGTTTCTCGCTGAGAAAATGCCAAAAAGCAGATTTCTGTCATAACATTGATTTACCTTCTGATTTTTCAAGGCAAGCTATTGAAAACGTTAGAAAATTGGAGAAAGGTGTCTATGTAGTTGATTTGAGAGACTCATTTCATTATTGGACTCACCAAACCACTTACAGTGTTTCAGGTACAAAATGACTGTTTCTCGCTGAGAAAATGCCAAAAAGCGGATTTCTGTCATAACATTGATTTACCTTCTGATTTTTCAAGGCAAGCTATTGAAAATGTCAGAACATTGGAGAAAGGAGACTATGTAGTTGATTTGAGAGACTCGTTTCATTATTGGACTCACCAAACCACTTACAGTGTTTCAGGTACAAAATGACTGTTTCTCGCTGAGAAAATGCCAAAAAGCGGATTTCTGTCATAACATTGATTTACCTTCTGATTTTTCAAGGCAAACTATTGAAAACGTCAGAAAATTGGAGAAAGGAGTCTATGTAGTTGATTTGAGAGACTCATTTCATTATTGGACTCACCAAACCACTTACAGTGTTTCAGGTACAAAATGACTGTTTCTCGCTGAGAAAATGCCAAAAAGCAGATTTCTGTCATAACATTGATTTACCTTCTGATTTTTCAAGGCAAGCTATTGAAAACGTTAGAAAATTGGAGAAAGGTGTCTATGTAGTTGATTTGAGAGACTCATTTCATTATTGGACTCACCAAACCACTTACAGTGTTTCAGGTACAAAATGACTGTTTCTCGCTGAGAAAATGCCAAAAAGCGGATTTCTTTCATAACATTGATTTACCTTCTGATTTTTCAAGGCAAGCTATTGAAAATGTCAGAACATTGGAGAAAGGAGACTATGTAGTTGATTTGAGAGACTCGTTTCATTATTGGACTCACCAAACCACTTACAGTGTTTCAGGTACAAAATGACTGTTTCTCGCTGAGAAAATGCCAAAAAGCGGATTTCTGTCATAACATTGATTTACCTTCTGATTTTTCAAGGCAAGCTATTGAAAACGTCAGAAAATCTGAGAAAGGAGTCTATGTAGTTGATTTGAGAGACTCATTTCATTATTGGACTCACCAAACCACTTACAGTGTTTCAGGTACAAAATGACTGTTTCTCGCTGAGAAAATGCCAAAAAGCAGATTTCTGTCATAACATTGATTTACCTTCTGATTTTTCAAGGCAAGCTATTGAAAACGTCAGAAAATTGGAGAAAGGAGTCTAAGTAGTTGATTTGAGAGACTCATTTCATTATTGGACTCACCAAACCACTTACAGTGTTTCAGGTACAAAATGACTGTTTCTCGCCTAGAAAATGCCAAAAAGCGGATTTCTGTAATAACATTGTTTTACCTTCTGAATTTTTAAGGCAAGCTATTGAAAACGTTAGAAAATTGGAGAAAGGAGTCTATGTAGTTGATTTGAGTGACTCATTTCATTATTGGACTCACCAAACCACTTACAGTGTTTCAGGTACAAAATGTCTGTTTCTCGCTGAGAAAATGCCAAAAAGCGGATTTCTGTCATAACATTGATTTACCTTCTGATTTTTCAAGGCAAGCTATTGAAAACGTCAGAAAATTGGAGAAAGGAGTCTATGTAGTTGATTTGAGAGACTCTTTCATTATTGGACTCACCAAACCACTTACAGTGTTTCAGGTACAAAATGACCGTTTCTCGCTGAGAAAATGCCAAAAAGCGGATTTCTGTAATAACATTGTTTTACCTTCTGATTTTTTAAGGCAAGCTATTGAAAACGTTAGAAAATTGGAAAAACTAGTCTATGTAGTTGATTTGAGAGACTCATTTCATTATTGGACTCACCAAACCACTTACAGTGTTTCAGGTACAAAATGACTGTTTCTCGCTGAGAAAATGCCAAAAAGCGGATTTCTGTCATAACATTGATTTACCTTCTGATTTTTCAAGGCAAGCTATTGAAAACGTCAGAAAATTGGAGAAAGGAGTCTATGTAGTTGATTTGAGAGACTCATTTCATTATTGGACTCACCAAACCACTTACAGTGTTTCAGGTACAAAATGACTGTTTCTCGCTGAGAAAATGCCAAAAAGCGGATTTCTGTCATAACATTGATTTACCTTCTGATTTTTCAAGGCAAGCTATTGAAAACGTTAGAAAATTGGAGAAAGGTGTCTATGTAGTTGATTTGAGAGACTCATTTCATTATTGGACTCACCAAACCACTTACAGTGTTTCAGGTACAAAATGACTGTTTCTCGCTGAGAAAATGCCAAAAAGCGGATTTCTGTCATAACATTGATTTACCTTCTGATTTTTCAAGGCAAGCTATTGAAAACGTCAGAAAATTGGAGAAAGGAGTCTAAGTAGTTGATTTGAGAGACTCATTTCATTATTGGACTCACCAAACCACTTACAGTGTTTCAGGTACAAAATGACTGTTTCTCGCCTAGAAAATGCCAAAAAGCGGATTTCTGTAATAACATTGTTTTACCTTCTGAATTTTTAAGGCAACCTATTGAAAACGTCAGAAAATTGGAGAAAGGAGTCTATGTAGTTGATTTGAGGGACTCATTTCATTATTGGACTCACCAAACCACTTACAGTGTTTCAGGTACAAAATGACTGTTTCTCGCTGAGAAACTGCCAAAAAGCGGATTTCTGTCATAACATTGATTTACCTTCTGATTTTTTAAGGCAAGCTATTGAAAACGTTAGAAAATTGGAGAAAGGTGTCTATGTAGTTGATTTGAGCGACTCATTTCATTATTGGACTCACCAAACCACTTACAGTGTTTCAGGTACAAAATGACTGTTTCTCGCTGAGAAAATGCCAAAAAGCGGATTTCTGTCATAACATTGATTTACCTTCTGATTTTTCAAGGCAAGCTATTGAAAACGTCAGAAAATTGGAGAAAGGAGTCTATGTAGTTGATTTGAGAGACTCATTTCATTATTGGACTCACCAAACCACTTACAGTGTTTCAGGTACAAAATGACCGTTTCTCGCTGAGAAAATGCCAAAAAGCGGATTTCTGTAATAACATTGTTTTACCTTCTGATTTTTTAAGGCAAGCTATTGAAAACGTTAGAAAATTGGAAAAACTAGTCTATGTAGTTGATTTGAGAGACTCATTTCATTATTGGACTCACCAAACCACTTACAGTGTTTCAGGTACAAAATGACTGTTTCTCGCTGAGAAAATGCCAAAAAGCGGATTTCTGTCATAACATTGATTTACCTTCTGATTTTTTAAGGCAAGCTATTGAAAACGTCAGAAAATTGGAGAAAGGAGTCTATGTAGTTGATTTGAGAGACTCATTTCATTATTGGACTCACCAAACCACTTACAGTGTTTCAGGTACAAAATGACTGTTTCTCGCTGAGAAAATGCCAAAAAGCGGATTTCTGTCATAACATTGATTTACCTTCTGATTTTTCAAGGCAAGCTATTGAAAACGTTAGAAAATTGGAGAAAGGTGTCTATGTAGTTGATTTGAGAGACTCATTTCATTATTGGACTCACCAAACCACTTACAGTGTTTCAGGTACAAAATGACTGTTTCTCGCTGAGAAAATGCCAAAAAGCGGATTTCTGTCATAACATTGATTTACCTTCTGATTTTTCAAGGCAAGCTATTGAAAACGTCAGAAAATTGGAGAAAGGAGTCTATGTAGTTGATTTGAGAGACTCATTTCATTATTGGACTCACCAAACCACTTACAGTGTTTCAGGTACAAAATGACTGTTTCTCGCTGAGAAAATGCCAAAAAGCGGATTTCTGTAATAACATTGTTTTACCTTCTGATTTTTTAAGGCAAGCTATTGAAAACGTTAGAAAATTGGAAAAACTAGTCTATGTAGTTGATTTGAGAGACTCATTTCATTATTGGACTCACCAAACCACTTACAGTGTTTCAGGTACAAAATGACTGTTTCTCTCTGAGAAAATGCCAAAAAGCGGATTTCTGTCATAACATTGATTTACCTTCTGATTTTTTAAGGCAAGCTATTGAAAACGTCAGAAAATTGGAGAAAGGAGTCTATGTAGTTGATTTGAGAGACTCATTTCATTATTGGACTCACCAAACCACTTACAGTGTTTCAGGTACAAAATGACTGTTTCTCGCTGAGAAAATGCCAAAAAGCGGATTTCTGTCATAACATTGATTTACCTTCTGATTTTTCAAGGCAAGCTATTGAAAACGTTAGAAAATTGGAGAAAGGTGTCTATGTAGTTGATTTGAGAGACTCATTTCATTATTGGACTCACCAAACCACTTACAGTGTTTCAGGTACAAAATGACTGTTTCTCGCTGAGAAAATGCCAAAAAGCGGATTTCTGTCATAACATTGATTTACCTTCTGATTTTTCAAGGCAAGCTATTGAAAACGTCAGAAAATTGGAGAAAGGAGTCTAAGTAGTTGATTTGAGAGACTCATTTCATTATTGGACTCACCAAACCACTTACAGTGTTTCAGGTACAAAATGACTGTTTCTCGCCTAGAAAATGCCAAAAAGCGGATTTCTGTAATAACATTGTTTTACCTTTTGAATTTTTAAGGCAAGCTATTGAAAACGTTAGAAAATTGGAGAAAGGTGTCTATGTAGTTGATTTGAGCGACTCATTTCATTATTGGACTCACCAAACCACTTACAGTGTTTCAGGTACAAAATGACTGTTTCTCGCTGAGAAAATGCCAAAAAGCGGATTTCTGTCATAACATTGATTTACCTTCTGATTTTTTAAGGCAAGCTATTGAAAACGTTAGAAAATTGTAGAAAGGTGTCTATGTAGTTGATTTGAGCGACTCATTTCATTATTGGACTCACCAAACCACTTACAGTGTTTCAGGTACAAAATGACTGTTTCTCGCTGAGAAAATGCCAAAAAGCGGATTTCTGTCATAACATTGATTTACCTTCTGATTTTTCAAGGCAAGCTATTGAAAACGTCAGAAAATTGGAGAAAGGAGTCTATGTAGTTGATTTGAGAGACTCATTTCATTATTGGACTCACCAAACCACTTACAGTGTTACAGGTACAAAATGACTGTTTCTCGCTGAGAAAATGCCAAAAAGCGGATTTCTGTCATAACATTGATTTACCTTCTGATTTTTCAAGGCAAGCTATTTAAAACGTTAGAAAATTGGAGAAAGGTGTCTATGTAGTTGATTTGAGAGACTCATTTCATTATTGGACTCACCAAACCACTTACAGTGTTTCAGGTACAAAATGACTGTTTCTCGCTGAGAAAATGCCAAAAAGCGGATTTCTGTCATAACATTGATTTACCTTCTGATTTTTCAAGGCAAGCTATTGAAAACGTCAGAAAATTTGAGAAAGGAGTCTATGTAGTTGATTTGAGCGACTCATTTCATTATTGGACTCACCAAACCACTTACAGTGTTTCAGGTACAAAATGACTGTTTCTCGCTGAGAAACTGCCAAAAAGCGGATTTCTGTCGTAACATTGATTTACCTTCTGATTTTTTAAGGCAAGCTATTGAAAACGTTAGAAAATTGGAAAAACTAGTCTATGTAGTTGATTTGAGAGACTCATTTCATTATTGGACTCACCAAACCACTTACAGTGTTTCAGGTACAAAATGACTGTTTCTCGCTGAGAAAATGCCAAAAAGCGGATTTCTGTCATAACATTGATTTACCTTCTGATTTTTCAAGGCAAGATATTGAAAACGTCAGAAAATTGGAGAAAGGAGTCTATGTAGTTGATTTGAGAGACTCATTTCATTATTGGACTCACCAAACCACTTACAGTGTTTCAGGTACAAAATGACTGTTTCTCGCTGAGAAAATGCCAAAAAGCGGATTTCTGTCATAACATTGATTTACCTTCTGATTTTTCAAGGCAAGCTATTGAAAACGTTAGAAAATTGGAGAAAGGTGTCTATGTAGTTGATTTGAGAGACTCATTTCATTATTGGACTCACCAAACCACTTACAGTGTTTCAGGTACAAAATGACTGTTTCTCGCTGAGAAAATGCCAAAAAGCGGATTTCTGTCATAACATTGATTTACCTTCTGATTTTTCAAGGCAAGCTATTGAAAACGTCAGAAAATTGGAGAAAGGAGTCTAAGTAGTTGATTTGAGAGACTCATTTCATTATTGGACTCACCAAACCACTTACAGTGTTTCAGGTACAAAATGACTGTTTCTCGCTGAGAAAATGCCAAAAAGCGGATTTCTGTCATAACATTGATTTACCTTCTGATTTTTCAAGGCAAGCTATTGAAAACGTCAGAAAATTGGAGAAAGGAGTCTAAGTAGTTGATTTGAGAGACTCATTTCATTATTGGACTCACCAAACCACTTACAGTGTTTCAGGTACAAAATGACTTTTTCTCGCCTAGAAAATGCCAAAAAGCGGATTTCTGTAATAACATTGTTTTACCTTCTGAATTTTTAAGGCAACCTATTGAAAACGTCAGAAAATTGGAGAAAGGAGTCTATGTAGTTGATTTGAGGGACTCATTTCATTATTGGACTCACCAAACCACTTAGAGTGTTTCAGGTACAAAATGACTGTTTCTCGCTGAGAAACTGCCAAAAAGCGGATTTCTGTCATAACATTGATTTACCTTCTGATTTTTTAAGGCAAGCTATTGAAAACGTTAGAAAATTGGAGAAAGGTGTCTATGTAGTTGATTTGAGCGACTCATTTCATTATTGGACTCACCAAACCACTTACAGTGTTTCAGGTACAAAATGACTGTTTCTCGCTGAGAAAATGCCAAAAAGCGGATTTCTGTCATAACATTGATTTACCTTCTGATTTTTCAAGGCAAGCTATTGAAAACGTCAGAAAATTGGAGAAAGGAGTCTATGTAGTTGATTTGAGAGACTCATTTCATTATTGGACTCACCAAACCACTTACAGTGTTTCAGGTACAAAATGACCGTTTCTCGCTGAGAAAATGCCAAAAAGCGGATTTCTGTAATAACATTGTTTTACCTTCTGATTTTTTAAGGCAAGCTATTGAAAACGTTAGAAAATTGGAAAAACTAGTCTATGTAGTTGATTTGAGAGACTCATTTCATTATTGGACTCACCAAACCACTTACAGTGTTTCAGGTACAAAACGACTGTTTCTCGCTGAGAAAATGCCAAAAAGCGGATTTCTGTCATAACATTGATTTACCTTCTGATTTTTTAAGGCAAGCTATTGAAAACGTCAGAAAATTGGAGAAAGGAGTCTAAGTAGTTGATTTGAGAGACTCATTTCATTATTGGACTCACCAAACCACTTACAGTGTTTCAGGTACAAAATGACTGTTTCTCGCCTAGAAAATGCCAAAAAGCGGATTTCTGTAATAACATTGTTTTACCTTTTGAATTTTTAAGGCAAGCTATTGAAAACGTTAGAAAATTGGAGAAAGGTGTCTATGTAGTTGATTTGAGCGACTCATTTCATTATTGGACTCACCAAACCACTTACAGTGTTTCAGGTACAAAATGACTGTTTCTCGCTGAGAAAATGCCAAAAAGCGGATTTCTGTCATAACATTGATTTACCTTCTGATTTTTTAAGGCAAGCTATTGAAAACGTTAGAAAATTGTAGAAAGGTGTCTATGCAGTTGATTTGAGCGACTCATTTCATTATTGGACTCACCAAACCACTTACAGTGTTTCAGGTACAAAATGACTGTTTCTCGCTGAGAAACTGCCAAAAAGCGGATTTCTGTCATAACATTGATTTACCTTCTGATTTTTTAAGGCAAGCTATTGAAAACGTTAGAAAATTGGAGAAAGGTGTCTATGTAGTTGATTTGAGCGACTCATTTCATTATTGGACTCACCAAACCACTTACAGTGTTTCAGGTACAAAATGACTGTTTCTCGCTGAGAAAATGCCAAAAAGCGGATTTCTGTCATAACATTGATTTACCTTCTGATTTTTCAAGGCAAGCTATTGAAAACGTCAGAAAATTGGAGAAAGGAGTCTATGTAGTTGATTTGAGAGACTCATTTCATTATTGGACTCACCAAACCACTTACAGTGTTTCAGGTACAAAATGACCGTTTCTCGCTGAGAAAATGCCAAAAAGCGGATTTCTGTAATAACATTGTTTTACCTTCTGATTTTTTAAGGCAAGCTATTGAAAACGTTAGAAAATTGGAAAAACTAGTCTATGTAGTTGATTTGAGAGACTCATTTCATTATTGGACTCACCAAACCACTTACAGTGTTTCAGGTACAAAATGACTGTTTCTCGCTGAGAAAATGCCAAAAAGTGGATTTCTGTCATAACATTGATTTACCTTCTGATTTTTTAAGGCAAGCTATTGAAAACGTCAGAAAATTGGAGAAAGGAGTCTATGTAGTTGATTTGAGAGACTCATTTCATTATTGGACTCACCAAACCACTTACAGTGTTTCAGGTACAAAATGACTGTTTCTCGCTGAGAAAATGCCAAAAAGCGGATTTCTGTCATAACATTGATTTACCTTCTGATTTTTCAAGGCAAGCTATTGAAAACGTTAGAAAATTGGAGAAAGGTGTCTATGTAGTTGATTTGAGAGACTCATTTCATTATTGGACTCACCAAACCACTTACAGTGTTTCAGGTACAAAATGACTGTTTCTCGCTGAGAAAATGCCAAAAAGCGGATTTCTGTCATAACATTGATTTACCTTCTGATTTTTCAAGGCAAGCTATTGAAAACGTCAGAAAATTGGAGAAAGGAGTCTATGTAGTTGATTTGAGAGACTCATTTCATTATTGGACTCACCAAACCACTTACAGTGTTTCAGGTACAAAATGACTGTTTCTCTCTGAGAAAATGCCAAAAAGCGGATTTCTGTAATAACATTGTTTTACCTTCTGATTTTTTAAGGCAAGCTATTGAAAACGTTAGAAAATTGGAGAAAGGAGTCTATGTAGTTGATTTGAGAGACTCATTTCCTTATTGGACTCACCAAACCACTTACAGTGTTTCAGGTACAAAATGACTGTTTCTCGCTGAGAAAATGCCAAAAAGCGGATTTCTGTCATAACATTGATTTACCTTCTGATTTTTCAAGGCAAGCTATTGAAAACGTTAGAAAATTGGAGAAAGGTGTCTATGTAGTTGATTTGAGAGACTCATTTCATTATTGGACTCACCAAACCACTTACAGTGTTTCAGGTACAAAATGACTGTTTCTCGCTGAGAAAATGCCAAAAAGCGGATTTCTGTCATAACATTGATTTACCTTCTGATTTTTCAAGGCAAGCTATTGAAAACGTCAGAAAATTGGAGAAAGGAGTCTAAGTAGTTGATTTGAGAGACTCATTTCATTATTGGACTCACCAAACCACTTACAGTGTTTCAGGTACAAAATGACTGTTTCTCGCCTAGAAAATGCCAAAAAGCGGATTTCTGTAATAACATTGTTTTACCTTTTGAATTTTTAAGGCAAGCTATTGAAAACGTTAGAAAATTGGAGAAAGGTGTCTATGTAGTTGATTTGAGCGACTCATTTCATTATTGGACTCACCAAACCACTTACAGTGTTTCAGGTACAAAATGACTGTTTCTCGCTGAGAAAATGCCAAAAAGCGGATTTCTGTCATAACATTGATTTACCTTCTGATTTTTTAAGGCAAGCTATTGAAAACGTTAGAAAATTGTAGAAAGGTGTCTATGTAGTTGATTTGAGCGACTCATTTCATTATTGGACTCACCAAACCACTTACAGTGTTTCAGGTACAAAATGACTGTTTCTCGCTGAGAAAATGCCAAAAAGCGGATTTCTGTCATAACATTGATTTACCTTCTGATTTTTCAAGGCAAGCTATTGAAAACGTCAGAAAATTGGAGAAAGGAGTCTATGTAGTTGATTTGAGAGACTCATTTCATTATTGGACTCACCAAACCACTTACAGTGTTTCAGGTACAAAATGACTGTTTCTCGCTGAGAAAATGCCAAAAAGCGGATTTCTGTCATAACATTGATTTACCTTCTGATTTTTCAAGGCAAGCTATTGAAAACGTTAGAAAATTGGAGAAAGGTGTCTATGTAGTTGATTTGAGAGACTCATTTCATTATTGGACTCACCAAACCACTTACAGTGTTTCAGGTACAAAATGACTGTTTCTCGCTGAGAAAATGCCAAAAAGCGGATTTCTGTCATAACATTGATTTACCTTCTGATTTTTCAAGGCAAGCTATTGAAAACGTCAGAAAATTGGAGAAAGGAGTCTATGTAGTTGATTTGAGCGACTCATTTCATTATTGGACTCACCAAACCACTTACAGTGTTTCAGGTACAAAATGACTGTTTCTCGCTGAGAAACTGCCAAAAAGCGGATTTCTGTCGTAACATTGATTTACCTTCTGATTTTTTAAGGCAAGCTATTGAAAACGTTAGAAAATTAGAAAAACTAGTCTATGTAGTTGATTTGAGAGACTCATTTCATTATTGGACTCACCAAACCACTTACAGTGTTTCAGGTACAAAATGACTGTTTCTCGCTGAGAAAATGCCAAAAAGCGGATTTCTGTCATAACATTGATTTACCTTCTGATTTTTCAAGGCAAGCTATTGAAAACGTCAGAAAATTGGAGAAAGGAGTCTAAGTAGTTGATTTGAGAGACTCATTTCATTATTGGACTCACCAAACCACTTACAGTGTTTCAGGTACAAAATGACTGTTTCTCGCCTAGAAAATGCCAAAAAGCGGATTTCTGTAATAACATTGTTTTACCTTCTGAATTTTTAAGGCAACCTATTGAAAACGTCAGAAAATTGGAGAAAGGAGTCTATGTAGTTGATTTGAGGGACTCATTTCATTATTGGACTCACCAAACCACTTAGAGTGTTTCAGGTACAAAATGACTGTTTCTCGCTGAGAAACTGCCAAAAAGCGGATTTCTGTCATAACATTGATTTACCTTCTGATTTTTTAAGGCAAGCTATTGAAATCGTTAGAAAATTGGAGAAAGGTGTCTATGTAGTTGATTTGAGCGACTCATTTCATTATTGGACTCACCAAACCACTTACAGTGTTTCAGGTACAAAATGACCGTTTCTCGCTGAGAAAATGCCAAAAAGCGGATTTCTGTAATAACATTGTTTTACCTTCTGATTTTTTAAGGCAAGCTATTGAAAACGTTAGAAAATTGGAAAAAACTAGTCTATGTAGTTGATTTGAGAGACTCATTTCATTATTGGACTCACCAAACCACTTACAGTGTTTCAGGTACAAAATGACTGTTTCTCGCTGAGAAAATGCCAAAAAGCGGATTTCTGTCATAACATTGATTTACCTTCTGATTTTTTAAGGCAAGCTATTGAAAACGTCAGAAAATTGGAGAAAGGAGTCTATGTAGTTGATTTGAGAGACTCATTTCATTATTGGACTCACCAAACCACTTACAGTGTTTCAGGTACAAAATGACTGTTTCTCGCTGAGAAAATGCCAAAAAGCGGATTTCTGTCATAACATTGATTTACCTTCTGATTTTTCAAGGCAAGCTATTGAAAACGTTAGAAAATTGGAGAAAGGTGTCTATGTAGTTGATTTGAGAGACTCATTTCATTATTGGACTCACCAAACCACTTACAGTGTTTCAGGTACAAAATGACTGTTTCTCGCTGAGAAAATGCCAAAAAGCGGATTTCTGTCATAACATTGATTTACCTTCTGATTTTTCAAGGCAAGCTATTGAAAACGTCAGAAAATTGGAGAAAGGAGTCTATGTAGTTGATTTGAGAGACTCATTTCATTATTGGACTCACCAAACCACTTACAGTGTTTCAGGTACAAAATGACCGTTTCTCGCTGAGAAAATGCCAAAAAGCGGATTTCTGTAATAACATTGTTTTACCTTCTGATTTTTTAAGGCAAGCTATTGAAACGTTAGAAAATTGGAAAAACTAGTCTATGTAGTTGATTTGAGAGACTCATTTCATTATTGGACTCACCAAACCACTTACAGTGTTTCAGGTACAAAATGACTGTTTCTCGCTGAGAAAATGCCAAAAAGCGGATTTCTGTCATAACATTGATTTACCTTCTGATTTTTCAAGGCAAGCTATTGAAAACGTTAGAAAATTGGAGAAAGGTGTCTATGTAGTTGATTTGAGAGACTCATTTCATTATTGGACTCACCAAACCACTTACAGTGTTTCAGGTACAAAATGACTGTTTCTCGCTGAGAAAATGCCAAAAAGCGGATTTCTGTCATAACATTGATTTACCTTCTGATTTTTCAAGGCAAGCTATTGAAAACGTCAGAAAATTGGAGAAAGGAGTCTAAGTAGTTGATTTGAGAGACTCATTTCATTATTGGACTCACCAAACCACTTACAGTGTTTCAGGTACAAAATGACTGTTTCTCGCCTAGAAAATGCCAAAAAGCGGATTTCTGTAATAACATTGTTTTACCTTTTGAATTTTTAAGGCAAGCTATTGAAAACGTTAGAAAATTGGAGAAAGGTGTCTATGTAGTTGATTTGAGCGACTCATTTCATTATTGGACTCACCAAACCACTTACAGTGTTTCAGGTACAAAATGACTGTTTCTCGCTGAGAAAATGCCAAAAAGCGGATTTCTGTCATAACATTGATTTACCTTCTGATTTTTTAAGGCAAGCTATTGAAAACGTTAGAAAATTGTAGAAAGGTGTCTATGTAGTTGATTTGAGCGACTCATTTCATTATTGGACTCACCAAACCACTTACAGTGTTTCAGGTACAAAATGACTGTTTCTCGCTGAGAAAATGCCAAAAAGCGGATTTCTGTCATAACATTGATTTACCTTCTGATTTTTCAAGGCAAGATATTGAAAACGTCAGAAAATTGGAGAAAGGAGTCTATGTAGTTGATTTGAGAGACTCATTTCATTATTGGACTCACCAAACCACTTACAGTGTTTCAGGTACAAAATGACTGTTTCTCGCTGAGAAAATGCCAAAAAGCGGATTTCTGTCATAACATTGATTTACCTTCTGATTTTTCAAGGCAAGCTATTGAAAACGTCAGAAAATTGGAGAAAGGAGTCTATGTAGTTGATTTGAGCGACTCATTTCATTATTGGACTCACCAAACCACTTACAGTGTTTCAGGTACAAAATGACTGTTTCTCGCTGAGAAACTGCCAAAAAGCGGATTTCTGTCGTAACATTGATTTACCTTCTGATTTTTTAAGGCAAGCTATTGAAAACGTTAGAAAATTGGAAAAACTAGTCTATGTAGTTGATTTGAGAGACTCATTTCATTATTGGACTCACCAAACCACTTACAGTGTTTCAGGTACAAAATGACTGTTTCTCGCTGAGAAAATGCCAAAAAGCGGATTTCTGTCATAACATTGATTTACCTTCTGATTTTTCAAGGCAAGCTATTGAAAACGTCAGAAAATTGGAGAAAGGAGTCTATGTAGTTGATTTGAGAGACTCATTTCATTATTGGACTCACCAAACCACTTACAGTGTTTCAGGTACAAAATGACTGTTTCTCGCTGAGAAAATGCCAAAAAGCGGATTTCTGTCATAACATTGATTTACCTTCTGATTTTTCAAGGCAAGCTATTGAAAACGTTAGAAAATTGGAGAAAGGTGTCTATGTAGTTGATTTGAGAGACTCATTTCATTATTGGACTCACCAAACCACTTACAGTGTTTCAGGTACAAAATGACTGTTTCTCGCCTAGAAAATGCCAAAAAGCGGATTTCTGTCATAACATTGATTTACCTTCTGATTTTTCAAGGCAAGCTATTGAAAACGTCAGAAAATTGGAGAAAGGAGTCTAAGTAGTTGATTTGAGAGACTCATTTCATTATTGGACTCACCAAACCACTTACAGTGTTTCAGGTACAAAATGACTGTTTCTCGCCTAGAAAATGCCAAAAAGCGGATTTCTGTAATAACATTGTTTTACCTTCTGAATTTTTAAGGCAACCTATTGAAAACGTCAGAAAATTGGAGAAAGGAGTCTATGAAGTTGATTTGAGGGACTCATTTCATTATTGGACTCACCAAACCACTTACAGTGTTTCAGGTACAAAATGACTGTTTCTCGCTGAGAAACTGCCAAAAAGCGGATTTCTGTCATAACATTGATTTACCTTCTGATTTTTTAAGGCAAGCTATTGAAAACGTTAGAAAATTGGAGAAAGGTGTCTATGTAGTTGATTTGAGCGACTCATTTCATTATTGGACTCACCAAACCACTTACAGTGTTTCAGGTACAAAATGACTGTTTCTCGCTGAGAAAATGCCAAAAAGCGGATTTCTGTCATAACATTGATTTACCTTCTGATTTTTCAAGGCAAGCTATTGAAAACGTCAGAAAATTGGAGAAAGGAGTCTATGTAGTTGATTTGAGAGACTCATTTCATTATTGGACTCACCAAACCACTTACAGTGTTTCAGGTACAAAATGACCGTTTCTCGCTGAGAAAATGCCAAAAAGCGGATTTCTGTAATAACATTGTTTTACCTTCTGACTTTTCAAGGCAAGCTATTGAAAACGTCAGAAAATTGGAGAAAGGAGTCTATGTAGTTGATTTGAGCGACTCATTTCATTATTGGACTCACCAAACCACTTACAGTGTTTCAGGTACAAAATGACTGTTTCTCGCTGAGAAACTGCCAAAAAGCGGATTTCTGTCGTAACATTGATTTACCTTCTGATTTTTTAAGGCAAGCTATTGAAAACGTTAGAAAATTGGAAAAACTAGTCTATGTAGTTGATTTGAGAGACTCATTTCATTATTGGACTCACCAAACCACTTACAGTGTTTCAGGTACAAAATGACTGTTTCTCGCTGAGAAAATGCCAAAAAGCGGATTTCTGTCATAACATTGATTTACCTTCTGATTTTTCAAGGCAAGCTATTGAAAACGTCAGAAAATTGGAGAAAGGAGTCTATGTAGTTGATTTGAGAGACTCATTTCATTATTGGACTCACCAAACCACTTACAGTGTTTCAGGTACAAAATGACTGTTTCTCGCTGAGAAAATGCCAAAAAGCGGATTTCTGTCATAACATTGATTTACCTTCTGATTTTTCAAGGCAAGCTATTGAAAACGTTAGAAAATTGGAGAAAGGTGTCTATGTAGTTGATTTGAGAGACTCATTTCATTATTGGACTCACCAAACCACTTACAGTGTTTCAGGTACAAAATGACTGTTTCTCGCCTAGAAAATGCCAAAAAGCGGATTTCTGTCATAACATTGATTTACCTTCTGATTTTTCAAGGCAAGCTATTGAAAACGTCAGAAAATTGGAGAAAGGAGTGTAAGTAGTTGATTTGAGAGACTCATTTCATTATTGGACTCACCAAACCACTTACAGTGTTTCAGGTACAAAATGACTGTTTCTCGCCTAGAAAATGCCAAAAAGCGGATTTCTGTAATAACATTGTTTTACCTTCTGAATTTTTAAGGCAACCTATTGAAAACGTCAGAAAATTGGAGAAAGGAGTCTATGTAGTTGATTTGAGGGACTCATTTCATTATTGGACTCACCAAACCACTTACAGTGTTTCAGGTACAAAATGACTGTTTCTCGCTGAGAAACTGCCAAAAAGCGGATTTCTGTCATAACATTGATTTACCTTCTGATTTTTTAAGGCAAGCTATTGAAAACGTTAGAAAATTGGAGAAAGGTGTCTATGTAGTTGATTTGAGCGACTCATTTCATTATTGGACTCACCAAACCACTTACAGTGTTTCAGGTACAAAATGACTGTTTCTCGCTGAGAAAATGCCAAAAAGCGGATTTCTGTCATAACATTGATTTACCTTCTGATTTTTCAAGGCAAGCTATTGAAAATGTCAGAACATTGGAGAAAGGAGACTATGTAGTTGATTTGAGAGACTCGTTTCATTATTGGACTCACCAAACCACTTACAGTGTTTCAGGTACAAAATGACTGTTTCTCGCTGAGAAAATGCCAAAAAGCGGATTTGTGTCATAACATTGATTTACCTTCTGATTTTTCAAGGCAAGCTATTGAAAACGTCAGAAAATTGGAGAAAGGAGTCTATGTAGTTGATTTGAGAGACTCATTTCATTATTGGACTCACCAAACCACTTACAGTGTTTCAGGTACAAAATGACCGTTTCTCGCTGAGAAAATGCCAAAAAGCGGATTTCTGTAATAACATTGTTTTACCTTCTGATTTTTTAAGGCAAGCTATTGAAAACGTCAGAAAATTGGAGAAAGGAGTCTATGTAGTTGATTTGAGGGACTCATTTCATTATTGGACTCACCAAACCACTTACAGGGTTTCAGGTACAAAATTACTGTTTCTCGCTGAGAAAATGCCAAAAAGCGGATTTCTGTCATAACATTGATTTACCTTCTGATTTTTTAAGGCAAGCTATTGAAAACATCAGAAAATTGGAGAAAGGAGTCTATGTAGTTGATTTGAGCGACTCATTTCATTATTGGACTCACCAAACCACTTACAGCGTTTCAGGTACAAAATGACCGTTTCTCGCTGAGAAAATGCCAAAAAGCGGATTTCTGTAATAACATTGTTTTACCTTCTGATTTTTTAAGGCAAGCTATTGAAAACGTTAGAAAATTGGAGAAAGGAGTCTATGTAGTTGATTTGAGAGACTCATTTCATTATTGGACTCACCAAACCACTTACAGTGTTTCAGGTTCAAAATGACTGTTTCTCGCTGAGAAACTGCCAAAAAGCGGATTTCTGTAATAACATTGTTTCAAGTATCTGAGAGAGCTTAGCAAGGGGCCTCGCATTGACCATTACTTCCTTAGAGGTAGGGCAAATCAGTCGAGTGAAGCCCAGTGGCAGGATATTCACCACAGTCCACAGGGTATCAGAACCCCAGACGAAGCTCAATCAAGCACAGATCCATTTATGAACATCAGCCCAGAGCCCATACAGCCACAGACAGCAGTAGAGCGGAGGCTGACTGGACGAAAACCTCAAATCTTGTGGCCTAAATCCTGTCAGAAAAAGGAGTGGGAAACCACAGACACAGACCTCGTCCACCTTTTAGAAGGTCTGAAAGGGGGTGTGGAGAAAAAACTGGACAAGATCGGAGAGACCATTTATAGCTATGGAGCAGAGAGATTTGGTGTGAAACGTGAGAACTTGCAGACACAGAAGGAACCATCTGCTCATCTCAAGTCCAGGAGACAACAAGAGATTCAGAGACTCGTGAAAGAAAGGAGGTGCCTGAGGAAACAATGGAAGAAGGCCACGGAAGTGGAAAAGAAAGGCCTTGGGGCACTACAGGGCGACATCAAGCAGCGTCTGGCAGCACTGCGAAGAGCAGAATGCCTGAGAAGGCAACATAAGAAGAGAGAGCGAACGAGGACTGCCTTCTACAGAGATCCCTATAAATTTGTTAAGGACCTCTTTGTCAGGGAGAAATCTGGGACCCTCAAAGTACCCATAAGAGAACTGGAAGAACATCTTCGGAAGACCTACTCCGACAAACAGAGGCATGTGCCAGCCAGCATTCCGGAGGATATGCCACCCATCCAACCACCTGAGCACCAGATGGAAACAAGGCCCCCCACATGGAGCGAAGTTGAGAGCACAGTAAAACGGGCAAGAACAGCTTCAGCCCCGGGGCCCAACGGCATTCCATACAGGGTGTATAAGAACACGCCAGGCGTCTTGAAATACCTCTGGAAGCTTATGAAAGTGGCATGGGAAAAAGGAATGATACCAAAGGCATGGCGACGGGCAGGAGGGATCCTGATTCCCAAAGAGAAGAATTCCTCAACCATCGAGCAGTTTCGCCAGATCAGCCTTCTCAATGTGGAAGGAAAGATTTTCTTCAGTGTCGTGGCCCGTAGGCTCTCAGCATTCCTGCTGGCGAACAACTTTGTTGACACCTCAGTGCAAAAGGCAGGGATAATTGGGTTCTCAGGTTGCTTGGAACACACAAATGTCATCTGGCACCAAGTACAGACGGCCAAGAAGGAGAAGAAAGACCTGCATGTGGTGTTTTTAGATCTTGCCAATGCCTTCGGGTCAGTGCCTCATGAGATCTTGTGGACAGCGTTCAACTTCTTTCAAGTGCCAGAGGGCATCACAAGTCTAGTCAAAGCCTACTTCCAGGATCTCCAATTCTGTGTTACAGCACAGGATAGTACAACTGCCTGGCAGCACCTTGAGATAGGCATTATGGCGGGCTGCACCATCTCGCCACTGGTGTTTACAATGGCAATGGAGCTACTTATTCGTGCATCACGATGGGTGGTTGGAGGAGAACGATTGAGAGCGGGCTCCGTCTTCCCCCAATCAGGGCGTACATGGACGACATGACGACAATAACAACAACGGTCGCATGTACCAAACGTCTGCTGGAGAAACTCTGGGGAAACATCAAATGGGCACGAATGGAGCATCTCCATTGTCAAAGGTAAGCTCACCAATGCAAGGTTCTATGTGGACGACCAGCCAATCCCAACAAGTTCTGGAGAAGCCTATCAAAAGCCTTGGCCGATGGTATAGCGCAGAACTTAAAGACTCTGAGCAGGTGGAACAACTCAGGCAGGATACAATCAGCGGCCTCAAGCAGATTAACAACACTGCTCTCCCTGGAAAATTGAAGCTATGGTGCTTTCACTTTGGGCTGCTACCTCGCCTCATGTGGCCAATTTCCATCTATGAGGTCACCTTATCTCATGTCAATCGGCTTGAGAGACTGGTGAATGCCCAAGTGAGGAAGTGGCTTGGACTGCCGAGATGCCTTTCCAGCATAGGCCTGTATGGCAATGGAGCGCTCTCCCTTCCAATCTCAAGCCTGGTGGAGGAGTACAAATGTGCCAAAACAAGGGTGGAAATGACTCTTACAGAATCCCGGGACCCATGCGTCAGAGATGCGGCTCCAAACCTGGCAATAGGGAGGAAATGGAAACCATCTGCAGCAGTAGCAGTGGCAAAGACCACCCTCAGACACCGGGATATAGTGGGACGAGTCCAACATGGCAGAGGGGGTCTTGGCCTGGAAGCAACAACACCCGCTTGGCAAAAGGCTACTCCATCTGAACGGCGACACATGGTGGTTGAGGAGGTGCGCAACCAGGAGGAGGCAGCCAGGTGTGCCAAGGCAGTCTCCCAAGCCCAGCAAGGACGCTGGATGAGGTGGGAGGGTGTGGAGAGGAGGAAAATCACGTGGAATGAGATGTGGAGCATGGAGGCTAATAGGCTCAGCTTCATCATCAGAGCCACTTATGATGTCCTGCCCTCTCCAACCAACCTACATCTCTGGTATGGAGAGGACCCAGCCTGCCTGCAGTGTGCAGCCCCAGCAACCCTCAAACACATCCTGGTGGGTTGCAAGACCAGCCTGACTCAAGGAAGATACACCTGGCGCCATAACCAAGTGTTGAAGGGCTTGGCTGCCGAACTTGAGGACAAGAGGGTCACCATCAACGCCATGCCTTTCAAAACCCAGACCACCCTCCCACGGAAGACAACATTCGTCCGACAAGGGGAGAAACGGAGAACCAAGCCATCACCTCCAAACTCAGGCCCACTGGACACAGCCCGGGATTGGGAAATGCGGGTAGACCTCAGCCAGAGGCTCACTTTCCCGCCAGAAATCGCAGCAACCAACCTGCGCCCAGATTTGGTCCTCTGGTCCAAGTCCTGCCGGCGTGTCTTCATTGTGGAGCTGACTGTCCCGTGGGAGGATAACATCGATGAAGCATTCGAAAGAAAAAGGCTGCGTTATGCTAACCTAGCAGCTGATGCTGAGGCGCGGGGATGAAACGTAAAGGTGTGGCCAGTGGAGGTTGGCTGCCGAGGCTTTGTAGCCAGGTCCACCACACGGCTCCTGAAGGAAGTTGGGATCAGAGGACAGGCCCAGCGGAAGGCAATAAAAGAACTTGCCAAAGCAGCCGAACGGAGCAGTCACTGGCTGTGGCTGAAACGGAGGGATGCAACATGGGCTGTTTGATGACCATGGGGTGCCACCATATGACACACACCCAGGTCTGATCAGCCTGTGGCAGGCCAACCTTGGAAGAGGGTGTATTGTGTTAAGAGGCCGAAACACCTGATGAAGACAAGGCACACAACTGATGACGTGTAGATTTGGTGGTGCCCCGCGATCTTGTCCAAACTCCACCCCACAGTCATGTCCGATAGGAGTTATCGTGCTGATATATTTTAGGGATATTAACAGCTAGTCCTATTAAGAATCCTACCTTCTGATTTTTTAAGGCAAGCTATTGAAAACGTCAGAAAATTGGAGAAAGGAGTCTATGTAATAATAATAATAATAATAAATTTTATTTATATAGCGCTTTTCTGGGCACTCAAAGACGCTTTACATTAAAACAAAACACATAATACAAATTACAATTACACAGGACAGTACAAAAGGACACAACATGAGACAGGACATTAATCACACATTAAAAGCAGTTCTGTAAAGGTGAGTTTTGAGATGGGATTTGAATGCTGGGAGGTCTGTACAGTCACGGATGTTTTTGGGGAGGGAGTTCCAGAGGGTGGGTGCAGCGATGGAGAAGGCCCTGTCGCCCCAGGTCCGGTGCTTGGTTCTGACTGGAAGGGACAGGAGGTTGGCGTCAGAAGAGCGGAGGCTGCGGGAGGGAGTGTAGCGGTGGAGCAGGTCGGTGAGGCAGCAGGGGGCCTGGTTGTGGAGGGCTTTGTGGGTGAGGAGAAGGATTTTGAAGTGGATCCGTTGAGGGATGGGGAGCCAGTGGAGCTTCTGGAGGACTGGGGTGATGTGGTCTCTGGATGTAGTTGATTTGAGCGACTCATTTCATTATTGGACTCACCAAACCACTTACAGTGTTTCAGGTACAAAATGACTGTTTCTCGCTGAGAAAATGCCAAAAAGCGGATTTCTGTCATAACATTGATTTACCTTCTGATTTTTCAAGGCAAGCTATTGAAAACGTCAGAAAATTGGAGAAAGGAGTCTAAGTAGTTGATTTGAGAGACTCATTTCATTATTGGACTCACCAAACCACTTACAGTGTTTCAGGTACAAAATGACCGTTTCTCGCTGAGAAAATGCCAAAAAGCGGATTTCTGTAATAACATTGTTTTACCTTCTGATTTTATAAGGCAAGCTATTGAAAACGTCAGAAAATTGGAGAAAGGAGTCTATGTAGTTGATTTGAGAGACTCATTTCATTATTGGACTCACCAAACCACTTACAGTGTTTCAGGTACAAAATGGCCGTTTCTCGCTGAGAAAATGCCAAAAAGCGGATTTCTGTAATAACATTGTTTTACCTTCTGATTTTTTAAGGCAAGCTATTGAAAACGTTAGAAAATTGGAAAAACTAGTCTATGTAGTTGATTTGAGAGACTCATTTCATTATTGGACTCACCAAACCACTTACAGTGTTTCAGGTACAAAATGACTGTTTCTCGCTGAGAAAATGCCAAAAAGCGGATTTCTGTCATAACATTGATTTACCTTCTGATTTTTCAAGGCAAGCTATTGAAAATGTCAGAACATTGGAGAAAGGAGACTATGTAGTTGATTTGAGAGACTCGTTTCATTATTGGACTCACCAAACCACTTACAGTGTTTCAGGTACAAAATGACTGTTTCTCGCTGAGAAAATGCCAAAAAGCGGATTTGTGTCATAACATTGATTTACCTTCTGATTTTTCAAGGCAAGCTATTGAAAACGTCAGAAAATTGGAGAAAGGAGTCTATGTAGTTGATTTGAGAGACTCATTTCATTATTGGACTCACCAAACCACTTACAGTGTTTCAGGTACAAAATGACCGTTTCTCGCTGAGAAAATGCCAAAAAGCGGATTTCTGTAATAACATTGATTTACCTTCTGATTTTTTAAGGCAAGCTATTGAAAACGTCAGAAAATTGGAGAAAGGAGTCTATGTAGTTGATTTGAGGGACTCATTTCATTATTGGACTCACCAAACCACTTACAGTGTTTCAGGTACAAAATTACTGTTTCTCGCTGAGAAAATGCCAAAAAGCGGATTTCTGTCATAACATTGATTTACCTTCTGATTTTTTAAGGCAAGCTATTGAAAACATCAGAAAATTGGAGAAAGGAGTCTATGTAGTTGATTTGAGCGACTCATTTCATTATTGGACTCACCAAACCACTTACAGCGTTTCAGGTACAAAATGACCGTTTCTCGCTGAGAAAATGCCAAAAAGCGGATTTCTGTAATAACATTGTTTTACCTTCTGATTTTTTAAGGCAAGCTATTGAAAACGTTAGAAAATTGGAGAAAGGAGTCTATGTAGTTGATTTGAGAGACTCATTTCATTATTGGACTCACCAAACCACTTACAGTGTTTCAGGTTCAAAATGACTGTTTCTCGCTGAGAAACTGCCAAAAAGCGGATTTCTGTAATAACATTGTTTCAAGTATCTGAGAGAGCTTAGCAAGGGGCCTCGCATTGACCATTACTTCCTTAGAGGTAGGGCAAATCAGTCGAGTGAAGCCCAGTGGCAGGATATTCACCACAGTCCACAGGGTATCAGAACCCCAGACGAAGCTCAATCAAGCACAGATCCATTTATGAACATCAGCCCAGAGCCCATACAGCCACAGACAGCAGTAGAGCGGAGGCTGACTGGACGAAAACCTCAAATCTTGTGGCCTAAATCCTGTCAGAAAAAGGAGTGGGAAACCACAGACACAGACCTCGTCCACCTTTTAGAAGGTCTGAAAGGGGGTGTGGAGAAAAAACTGGACAAGATCGGAGAGACCATTTATAGCTATGGAGCAGAGAGATTTGGTGTGAAACGTGAGAACTTGCAGACACAGAAGGAACCATCTGCTCATCTCAAGTCCAGGAGACAACAAGAGATTCAGAGACTCGTGAAAGAAAGGAGGTGCCTGAGGAAACAATGGAAGAAGGCCACGGAAGTGGAAAAGAAAGGCCTTGGGGCACTACAGGGCGACATCAAGCAGCGTCTGGCAGCACTGCGAAGAGCAGAATGCCTGAGAAGGCAACATAAGAAGAGAGAGCGAACGAGGACTGCCTTCTACAGAGATCCCTATAAATTTGTTAAGGACCTCTTTGTCAGGGAGAAATCTGGGACCCTCAAAGTACCCATAAGAGAACTGGAAGAACATCTTCGGAAGACCTACTCCGACAAACAGAGGCATGTGCCAGCCAGCATTCCGGAGGATATGCCACCCATCCAACCACCTGAGCACCAGATGGAAACAAGGCCCCCCACATGGAGCGAAGTTGAGAGCACAGTAAAACGGGCAAGAACAGCTTCAGCCCCGGGGCCCAACGGCATTCCATACAGGGTGTATAAGAACACGCCAGGCGTCTTGAAATACCTCTGGAAGCTTATGAAAGTGGCATGGGAAAAAGGAATGATACCAAAGGCATGGCGACGGGCAGGAGGGATCCTGATTCCCAAAGAGAAGAATTCCTCAACCATCGAGCAGTTTCGCCAGATCAGCCTTCTCAATGTGGAAGGAAAGATTTTCTTCAGTGTCGTGGCCCGTAGGCTCTCAGCATTCCTGCTGGCGAACAACTTTGTTGACACCTCAGTGCAAAAGGCAGGGATAATTGGGTTCTCAGGTTGCTTGGAACACACAAATGTCATCTGGCACCAAGTACAGACGGCCAAGAAGGAGAAGAAAGACCTGCATGTGGTGTTTTTAGATCTTGCCAATGCCTTCGGGTCAGTGCCTCATGAGATCTTGTGGACAGCGTTCAACTTCTTTCAAGTGCCAGAGGGCATCACAAGTCTAGTCAAAGCCTACTTCCAGGATCTCCAATTCTGTGTTACAGCACAGGATAGTACAACTGCCTGGCAGCACCTTGAGATAGGCATTATGGCGGGCTGCACCATCTCGCCACTGGTGTTTACAATGGCAATGGAGCTACTTATTCGTGCATCACGATGGGTGGTTGGAGGAGAACGATTGAGAGCGGGCTCCGTCTTCCCCCAATCAGGGCGTACATGGACGACATGACGACAATAACAACAACGGTCGCATGTACCAAACGTCTGCTGGAGAAACTCTGGGGAAACATCAAATGGGCACGAATGGAGCATCTCCATTGTCAAAGGTAAGCTCACCAATGCAAGGTTCTATGTGGACGACCAGCCAATCCCAACAAGTTCTGGAGAAGCCTATCAAAAGCCTTGGCCGATGGTATAGCGCAGAACTTAAAGACTCTGAGCAGGTGGAACAACTCAGGCAGGATACAATCAGCGGCCTCAAGCAGATTAACAACACTGCTCTCCCTGGAAAATTGAAGCTATGGTGCTTTCAGTTTGGGCTGCTACCTCGCCTCATGTGGCCAATTTCCATCTATGAGGTCACCTTATCTCATGTCAATCGGCTTGAGAGACTGGTGAATGCCCAAGTGAGGAAGTGGCTTGGACTGCCGAGATGCCTTTCCAGCATAGGCCTGTATGGCAATGGAGCGCTCTCCCTTCCAATCTCAAGCCTGGTGGAGGAGTACAAATGTGCCAAAACAAGGGTGGAAATGACTCTTACAGAATCCCGGGACCCATGCGTCAGAGATGCGGCTCCAAACCTGGCAACAGGGAGGAAATGGAAACCATCTGCAGCAGTAGCAGTGGCAAAGACCACCCTCAGACACCGGGATATAGTGGGACGAGTCCAACATGGCAGAGGGGGTCTTGGCCTGGAAGCAACAACACCCGCTTGGCAAAAGGCTACTCCATCTGAACGGCGACACATGGTGGTTGAGGAGGTGCGCAACCAGGAAGAGGCAGCCAGGTGTGCCAAGGCAGTCTCCCAAGCCCAGCAAGGACGCTGGATGAGGTGGGAGGGTGTGGAGAGGAGGAAAATCACGTGGAATGAGATGTGGAGCATGGAGGCTAATAGGCTCAGCTTCATCATCAGAGCCACTTATGATGTCCTGCCCTCTCCAACCAACCTACATCTCTGGTATGGAGAGGACCCAGCCTGCCTGCAGTGTGCAGCCCCAGCAACCCTCAAACACATCCTGGTGGGTTGCAAGACCAGCCTGACTCAAGGAAGATACACCTGGCGCCATAACCAAGTGTTGAAGGGCTTGGCTGCCGAACTTGAGGACAAGAGGGTCACCATCAACGCCATGCCTTTCAAAACCCAGACCACCCTCCCACGGAAGACAACATTCGTCCGACAAGGGGAGAAACGGAGAACCAAGCCATCACCTCCAAACTCAGGCCCACTGGACACAGCCCGGGATTGGGAAATGCGGGTAGACCTCAGCCAGAGGCTCACTTTCCCGCCAAAAATCGCAGCAACCAACCTGCGCCCAGATTTGGTCCTCTGGTCCAAGTCCTGCCGGCGTGTCTTCATTGTGGAGCTGACTGTCCCGTGGGAGGATAACATCGACGAAGCATTCGAAAGAAAAAGGCTGCGTTATGCTAACCTAGCAGCTGATGCTGAGGCGCGGGGATGAAACGTAAAGGTGTGGCCAGTGGAGGTTGGCTGCCGAGGCTTTGTAGCCAGGTCCACCACACGGCTCCTGAAGGAAGTTGGGATCAGAGGACAGGCCCAGCGGAAGGCAATAAAAGAACTTGCCAAAGCAGCCGAACGGAGCAGTCACTGGCTGTGGCTGAAACGGAGGGATGCAACATGGGCTGTTTGATGACCATGGGGTGCCACCATATGACACACACCCAGGTCTGATCAGCCTGTGGCAGGCCAACCTTGGAAGAGGGTGTATTGTGTTAAGAGGCCGAAACACCTGATGAAGACAAGGCACACAACTGATGACGTGTAGATTTGGTGGTGCCCCGCGATCTTGTCCAAACTCCACCCCACAGTCATGTCCGATAGGAGTTATCGTGCTGATATATTTTAGGGATATTAACAGCTAGTCCTATTAAGAATCCTACCTTCTGATTTTTTAAGGCAAGCTATTGAAAACGTCAGAAAATTGGAGAAAGGAGTCTATGTAGTTGATTTGAGCGACTCATTTCATTATTGGACTCACCAAACCACTTACAGTGTTTCAGGTACAAAATGACTGTTTCTCGCTGAGAAACTGCCAAAAAGCGGATTTCTGTCATAACATTGATTTACCTTCTGATTTTTTAAGGCAAGCTATGGAAAACGTCAGGAAATTGGAGAAAGGAGTCTATGTAGTTGATTTGAGAGACTCATTTCATTATTGGACTCACCAAACCACTTACAGTGTTTCAGGTACAAAATGACTGTTTCTCGCTGAGAAAATGGCAAAAAGCGGATATATGTCATAACATTGATTTACCTTCTGATTTTTTAAGGCAAGCTATTGAAAACGTTAGAAAATTGGAGAAAGGAGTCTATGTAGTTGATTTGAGAGACTCATTTCATTATTGGACTCACCAAACCACTTCAGGTACAAAATGACTGTTTCTCGCTGAGAAAATGCCAAAAAGCGGATTTCTGTCATAACATTGATTTACCTTCTGATTTTTTAAGGCAAGCTATTGAAAACGTTAGAAAATTGGAGAAAGGTGTCTATGTAGTTGATTTGAGAGACTCATTTCATTATTGGACTCACCAAACCACTTACAGTGTTTCAGGTACAAAATGACTGTTTCTCGCTGAGAAACTGCCAAAAAGCGGATTTCTGTCATAACATTGATTTACCTTCTGATTTTTTAAGGCAAGCTATTGAAAACGTCAGAAAATTGGAGAAAAGTCTATGTAGTTTGATTTGAGAGACTCATTTCATTATTGGACTCACCAAACCACTTACAGTGTTTCGGGTTCAAAATGACTGTTTCTCGCTGAGAAAATGCCAAAAAGCGGATTTCTGTCATAACATTGATTTACCTTCTGATTTTTTTAAGGCAAGCTATTGAAAACGTCAGAAAATATGAGAAAGGAGTGTATGTAGTTGATTTGAGAGACTCATTTTATTATTGGACTCACCAAACCACTTACAGTGTTTCAGGTACAAAATGACCGTTTCTCGCTGAGAAAATGCCAAAAAGCGGATTTCTGTAATAACATTGTTTTACCTTCTGATTTTTTAAGGCAAGCTATTGAAAACGTTGGAAAATTGGAGAAAGGAGTCTATGTAGTTGATTTGAGAGACTCATTTCATTATTGGACTCACCAAACCACTTACAGTGTTTCAGGTACAAAATGACCGTTTCTCGCTGAGAAAATGCCAAAAAGCGGATTTCTGTAATAACATTGTTTTACCTTCTGATTTTTTAAGGCAAGCTATTGAAAACGTCAGAAAATTGGAGAAAGGAGTCTATGTAGTTGATTTGAGGGACTCATTTCATTATTGGACTCACCAAACCACTTACAGTGTTTCAGGTACAAAATGACTGTTTCTCGCTGAGAAAATGCCAAAAAGCGGATTTCTGTAATAACGTTGTTTTACCTTCTGAATTTTTAAGGCAAGCTATTGAAAACGTCAGAAAATTGGAGAAAGGAGTCTATGTAGTTGATTTGAGAGACTCATTTCATTAGTGGACTCACCAAACCACTGTGTGTTTCAGGTACAAAATGACTGTTTCTCGCTGAGAAAATGCCAAAAAGCGGATTTCTGTCATAACATTGATTTACCTTCTGATTTTTTAAGGCAAGCTATTGAAAACGTTAGAAAATTGGAGAAAGGTGTGTATGTAGTTGATTTGAGAGACTCATTTCATTATTGGACTCACCAAACAACTTACAGTGTTTCAGGTACAAAATGACTGTTTCTCGCTGAGAAAATGCCAAAAAGCGGATTTCTGTAATAACATTGTTTTACCTTCTGATTTTTTAAGGCAAGCTATTGAAAACGTAAGAAAATTGGAGAAAGGTGTCTATGTAGTTGATTTGAGAGACTCATTTCATTATTGGACTCACCAAACCACTTACAGTGTTTCAGGTACAAAATGACTGTTTCTCGCTGAGAAAATGCCAAAAAGCGGATTTCTGTCATAACATTGATTTACCTTCTGATTTTTCAAGGCAAGCTATTGAAAACGTCAGAAAATTGGAGAAAGGAGTCTATGTAGTTGATTTGAGAGACTCATTTCATTATTGGACTCACCAAACCACTTACAGTGTTTCAGGTACAAAATGACTGTTTTTCGCTGAGAAAATGCCAAAAAGCGGATTTCTGTCCTAACATTGATTTACCTTCTGATTTTTCAAGGCAAGCTATTGAAAACGTTAGAAAATTGGAGAAAGGTGTCTATGTAGTTGATTTGAGAGACTCATTTCATTATTGGACTCACCAAACCACTTACAGTGTTTCAGGTACAAAATGACTGTTTCTCGCTGAGAAAATGCCAAAAAGCGGATTTCTGTCATAACATTGATTTACCTTCTGATTTTTCAAGGCAAGCTATTGAAAATGTCAGAACATTGGAGAAAGGAGACTATGTAGTTGATTTGAGAGACTCGTTTCATTATTGGACTCACCAAACCACTTACAGTGTTTCAGGTACAAAATGACTGTTTCTCGCTGAGAAAATGCCAAAAAGCGGATTTGTGTCATAACATTGATTTACCTTCTGATTTTTCAAGGCAAGCTATTGAAAACGTCAGAAAATTGGAGAAAGGAGTCTATGTAGTTGATTTGAGGGACTCATTTCATTATTGGACTCACCAAACCACTTACAGTGTTTCAGGTACAAAATTACTGTTTCTCGCTGAGAAAATGCCAAAAAGCGGATTTCTATCATAACATTGATTTACCTTCTGATTTTTTAAGGCAAGCTATTGAAAACGTCAGAAAATTGGAGAAAGGAGTCTATGTAGTTGATTTGAGCGACTCATTTCATTATTGGACTCACCAAACCACTTACAGTGTTTCAGGTACAAAATGACCGTTTCTCGCTGAGAAAATGCCAAAAAGCGGATTTCTGTAATAACATTGTTTTACCTTCTGATTTTTTAAGGCAAGCTATTGAAAACGTTAGAAAATTGGAGAAAGGAGTCTATGTAGTTGATTTGAGAGACTCATTTCATTATTGGACTCACCAAACCACTTACAGTGTTTCAGGTTCAAAATGACTGTTTCTCGCTGAGAAACTGCCAAAAAGCGGATTTCTGTCATAACATTGATTTACCTTCTGATTTTTTAAGGCAAGCTATTGAAAACGTCAGAAAATTGGAGAAAGGAGTTTATGTAGTCGATTTGAGAGACTCATTTCATTATTGGACTCACCAAACCACTTACAGTGTTTCAGGTACAAAATGACTGTTTCTCGCTGAGAAACTGCCAAAAAGCGGATTTCTGTCACAACATTGATTTACCTTCATAATTTTTAAGGCAACCTATTGAAAACGTCAGAAAATTGGAGAAAGGTGTCTATGTAGTTGATTTGAGGGACTCATTTCATTATTGGACTCACCAAACCACTTACAGTGTTTCAGGTACAAAATGACTGTTTCTCGCTGAGAAACTGCCAAAAAGCGGATTTCTGTCACAACATTGATTTACCTTCTGAATTTTTAAGGCAACCTATTGAAAACGTCAGAAAATTGGAGAAAGGTGTCTATGTAGTTGATTTGAGGGACTCATTTCATTATTGGACTCACCAAACCACTTACAGTGTTTCAGGTACAGAATGACTGTTTCTCGCTGAGAAACTGCCAAAAAGCGGATTTCTGTCATAACATTGATTTACCTTCTGATTTTTCAAGGCAAGCTATTGAAAATGTCAGAACATTGGAAAAAGGAGACTATGTAGTTGATTTGAGAGACTCGTTTCATTATTGGACTCACCATACCACTTACAGTGTTTCAGGTACAAAATGACTGTTTCTCGCTGAGAAAATGCCAAAAAGCGGATTTCTGTCATAACATTGATTTACCTTCTGATTTTTTAAGGCAAGCTATTGAAAACGTTAGAAAATTGGAGAAAGGTGTCTATGTAGTTGATTTGAGAGACTCATTTCATTATTGGACTCACCAAACCACTTACAGTGTTTCAGGTACAAAATGACTGTTTCTCGCTGAGAAACTGCCAAAAAGCGGATTTCTGTCACAACATTGATTTACCTTCTGAATTTTTAAGGCAACCTATTGAAAACGTCAGAAAATTGGAGAAAGGTGTCTATGTAGTTGATTTGAGGGACTCATTTCATTATTGGACTCACCAAACCACTTACAGTGTTTCAGGTACAGAATGACTGTTTCTCGCTGAGAAACTGCCAAAAAGCGGATTTCTGTCATAACATTGATTTACCTTCTGATTTTTCAAGGCAAGCTATTGAAAATGTCAGAACATTGGAAAAAGGAGACTATGTAGTTGATTTGAGAGACTCGTTTCATTATTGGACTCACCATACCACTTACAGTGTTTCAGGTACAAAATGACTGTTTCTCGCTGAGAAAATGCCAAAAAGCGGATTTCTGTCATAACATTGATTTACCTTCTGATTTTTTAAGGCAAGCTATTGAAAACGTTAGAAAATTGGAGAAAGGTGTCTATGTAGTTGATTTGAGAGACTCATTTCATTATTGGACTCACCAAACCACTTACAGTGTTTCAGGTACAAAATGACTGTTTCTCGCTGAGAAAATGCCAAAAAGCGGATTTCTGTAATAACATTGTTTTACCTTCTGATTTTTTAAGGCAAGCTATTGAAAACGTCAGAACATTGGAAAAAGGAGTCTATGTAGTTGATTTGAGAGACTCATTTCATTATTGGACTCACCAAACCACTTACAGTGTTTCAGGTACAAAATGACTGTTTCTCGCTGAGAAACTGCCAAAAAGCGGATTTCTGTCATAACATTGATTTACCTTGTGATTTTTTAAGGCAAGCTATTGAAAACGTCAGAAAATTGGAGAAAGGAGTCTATGTAGTTGATTTGAGAGACTCATTTCATTATTGGACTCACCAAACCACTTACAGTGTTTCAGGTACAAAATGACTGTTTCTCGCTGAGAAACTGCCAAAAAGCGGATTTCTGTCATAACATTGATTTACCTTGTGATTTTTTAAGGCAAGCTATTGAAAACGTCAGAAAATTGGAGAAAGGAGTCTATGTAGTTGATTTGAGAGACTCATTTCATTATTGGACTCACCAAACCACTTACAGTGTTTCAGGTTCAAAATGACTGTTTCTCGCTGAGAAACTGCCAAAAAGCGGATTTCTGTAATAACATTGTTTCAAGTGTCTGAGAGAGCTTAGCAAGGGGCCTCGCATTGACCATTACTTCCTTAGAGGTAGGGCAAATCAGTCGAGTGAAGCCCAGTGGCAGGATATTCACCCAGTCCATAGGGTATCAGAACCCCAGACGAAGCTCAATCAAGCACAGATCCATTTATGAACATCAGCCCAGAGCCCATCCAGCCACAGACAGCAGTAGAGCGGAGGCTGACTGGACGAAAACCTCAAATCTTGTGGCCTAAATCCTGTCAGAAAAAGGAGTGGGAAACCACAGACACAGACCTCGTCCACCTTTTAGAAGGTCTGAAAGGGGGTGTGGAGAAAAACTGGACAAGATCGGAGAGACCATTTATAGCTATGGAGCAGAGAGATTTGGTGTGAAACGTGAGAACTTGCAGACCCAGAAGGAACCATCTGCTCATCTCAAGTCCAGGAGACAACAAGAGATTCAGAGACTCGTGAAAGAAAGGAGGTGCCTGAGGAAACAATGGAAGAAGGCCACGGAAGTGGAAAGGAAAGGCCTTGGGGCACTACAGGGCGACATCAAGCAGCGTCTGGCAAAACTGCGAAGAGCAGAATGCCTGAGAAGGCAACATAAGAAGAGAGAGCGAACGAGGACTGCCTTCTACAGAGATCCCTATAAATTTGTTAAGGACCTCTTGGTCAGGGAGAAATCTGGGACCCTCAAAGTACCCATAAGAGAACTGGAAGAACATCTTCGGAAGACCTACTCCGACAAACAGAGGCATGTGCCAGCCAGCATTCCGGAGGATATGCCACCCATCCAACCACCTGAGCACCAGATGGAAACAAGGCCCCCCACATGGAGCGAAGTTGAGAGCACAGTAAAACGGGCAAGAACAGCTTCAGCCCCGGGGCCCAACGGCATTCCATACAGGGTGTATAAGAACACGCCAGGCGTCTTAAAATACCTCTGGAAGCTTATGAAAGTGGCATGGGAAAAAGGAATGATACCAAAGGCATGGCGACGGGCAGGAGGGATCCTGATTCCCAAAGAGAAGAATTCCTCAACCATCGAGCAGTTTCGCCAGATCAGCCTTCTCAATGTGGAAGGAAAGATTTTCTTCAGTGTCGTGGCCCGTAGGCTCTCAGCATTCCTGCTGGCGAACAACTTTGTTGACACCTCAGTGCAAAAGGCAGGGATAATTGGGTTCTCAGGTTGCTTGGAACACACAAATGTCATCTGGCACCAAGTACAGACGGCCAAGAAGGAGAAGAAAGACCTGCATGTGGTGTTTTTAGATCTTGCCAATGCCTTCGGGTCAGTGCCTCATGAGATCTTGTGGACAGCGTTCAACTTCTTTCAAGTGCCAGAGGGCATCACAAGTCTAGTCAAAGCCTACTTCCAGGATCTCCAATTCTGTGTTACAGCACAGGATAGTACAACTGCCTGGCAGCACCTTGAGATAGGCATTATGGCGGGCTGCACCATCTCGCCACTGGTGTTTACAATGGCAATGGAGCTACTTATTCGTGCATCACGATGGGTGGTTGGAGGAGAACGATTGAGAGCGGGCTCCGTCTTCCCCCAATCAGGGCGTACATGGACGACATGACGACAATAACAACAACGGTCGCATGTACCAAACGTCTGCTGGAGAAACTCCGGGGAAACATGAAATGGGCACGAATGGAGATTAAACCGAGCAAATCCCGTAGCATCTCCATTGTCAAAGGTAAGCTCACCAATGCAAGGTTCTATGTGGACGACCAGCCAATCCCAACAAGTTCTGGAGAAGCCTACCAAAAGCCTTGGCCGATGGTATAGCGCAGAACTTAAAGACTCTGAGCAGGTGGAACAACTCAGGCAGGATACAATCAGCGGCCTCAAGCAGATTAACAACACTGCTCTCCCTGGAAAATTGAAGCTATGGTGCTTTAAGTTTGGGCTGCTACCTCGCCTCATGTGGCCAATTTCCATCTATGAGGTCACCTTATCTCATGTCAATCGGCTTGAGAGACTGGTGAATGCCCAAGTGAGGAAGTGGCTTGGACTGCCGAGATGCCTTTCCAGCATAGGCCTGTATGGCAATGGAGCGCTCTCCCTTCCAATCTCAAGCCTGGTGGAGGAGTACAAATGTGCCAAAACAAGGGTGGAAATGACTCTTACAGAATCCCGGGACCCATGCGTCAGAGATGCGGCTCCAAACCTGGCAACAGGGAGGAAATGGAAACCATCTGCAGCAGTAGCAGTGGCAAAGACCACCCTCAGACACCGGGATATAGTGGGACGAGTCCAACATGGCAGAGGGGGTCTTGGCCTGGAAGCAACAACACCGGCTTGGCAAAAGGCTACTCCGTCTGAACGGCGACACATGGTGGTTGAGGAGGTGCGCAACCAGGAGGAGGCAGCCAGGTGTGCCAAGGCAGTCTCCCAAGCCCAGCAAGGACGCTGGATGAGGTGGGAGGGTGTGGAGAGGAGGAAAATCACGTGGAATGAGATGTGGAGCATGGAGGCTAATAGGCTCAGCTTCATCATCAGAGCCACTTATGATGTCCTGCCCTCTCCAACCAACCTACATCTCTGGTATGGAGAGGACCCAGCCTGCCTGCAGTGTGCAGCCCCAGCAACCCTCAAACACATCCTGGTGGGTTGCAAGACCAGCCTGACTCAAGGAAGATACACCTGGCGCCATAACCAAGTGTTGAAGGGCTTGGCTGCCGAACTTGAGGACAAGAGGGTCACCATCAACGCCATGCCTTTCAAAACCCAGACCACCCTCCCACGGAAGACAACATTCGTCCGACAAGGGGAGAAACGGAGAACCAAGCCATCACCTCCAAACTAAGGCCCACTGGACACAGCCCGGGATTGGGAAATGCGGGTAGACCTCAGCCAGAGGCTCACTTTCCCGCCAGAAATCGCAGCAACCAACCTGCGCCCAGATTTGGTCCTCTGGTCCAAGTCCTGCCGGCGTGTCTTCATTGTGGAGCTGACTGTCCCGTGGGAGGATAACATCGACGAAGCATTCGAAAGAAAAAGGCTGCGTTATGCTAACCTAGCAGCTGATGCTGAGGCGCGGGGATGGAACGTAAAGGTGTGGCCAGTGGAGGTTGGCTGCCGAGGCTTTGTAGCCAGGTCCACCACACGGCTCCTGAAGGAAGTTGGGATCAGAGGACAGGCCCAGCGGAAGGCAATAAAATAACTTGCCAAAGCAGCCGAACGGAGCAGTCACTGGCTGTGGCTGAAACGGAGGGATGCAACATGGGCTGTTTGATGACCACGGGGTGCCACCATATGACACACACCCAGGTCTGATCAGCCTGTGGCAGGCCAACCTTGGAAGAGGGTGTATTGTGTTAAGAGGCCGAAACACCTGATGAAGACAAGGCACACAACTGATGACGTGTAGATTTGGTGGTGCCCCGCGATCCTGTCCAAACTCCACCCAACAGTCATGTCCGATAGGAGTTATCGTGCTGATATATTTTAGGGATATTAACAGCTAGTCCTATTAAGAATCCTACCTTCTGATTTTTTAAGGCAAGCTATTGAAAACGTCAGAAAATTGGAGAAAGGAGTCTATGTAGTTGATTTGAGCGACTCATTTCATTATTGGACTCACCAAACCACTTACAGTGTTTCAGGTACAAAATGACTGTTTCTCGCTGAGAAACTGCCAAAAAGCGGATTTCTGTCGTAACATTGATTTACCTTCTGATTTTTTAAGGCAAGCTATGGAAAACGTCAGAAAATTGGAGATAGGAGTCCATGTAGTTGATTTGAGAGACTCATTTCATTATTGGACTCACCAAACCACTTACAGTGTTTCAGGTACAAAATGACTGTTTCTCGCTGAGAAACTGCCAAAAAGCGGATTTCTGTCATAACATTGATTTACCTTCTGATTTTTTAAGGCAAGCTATGGAAAACGTCAGAAAATTGGAGAAAGGAGTCCATGTAGTTGATTTGAGAGACTCATTTCATTATTGGACTCACCAAACCACTTACAGTGTTTCAGGTACAAAATGACCGTTTCTCGCTGAGAAAATGCCAAAAAGCGGATTTCTGTAAAAACATTGTTTTACCTTCTGATTTTTCAAGGCAAGCTATTGAAAATGTTAGAAAATTGGAGAAAGGAGTCTATGTAGTTGATTTGAGGGACTCATTTCATTATTGGACTCACCAAACCGCTTACAGTGTTTCAGGTTCAAAATGACTGTTTCTCGCTGAGAAAATGCCAAAAAGCGGATTTCTGTAATAACATTGATTTACCTTCTGATTTTTTAAGGCAAGCTATTGAAAACGTTAGAAAATTGGAGAAAGGAGTCTATGTAGTTGATTTGAGAGACTCATTTCATTATTGGACTCACCAAACCACTTCAGGTACAAAATGACTGTTTCTCGCTGAGAAACTGCCAAAAAGCGGATTTCTGTCCTAACATTGATTTACCTTCTGATTTTTTAAGGCAAGCTATTGAAAACGTTAGAAAATTGGAGAAAGGTGTCTATGTAGTTGATTTGAGAGACTCATTTCATTATTGGACTCACCAAACCACTTACAGTGTTTCAGGTACAAAATGACTGTTTCTCGCTGAGAAACTGCCAAAAAGCGGATTTCTGTAATAACATTGTTTTACCTTCTGATTTTTTAAGGCAAGCTATTGAAAACGTTAGAAAATTGGAGAAAGGTGTCTATGTAGTTGATTTGAGACATTCATTTCATTATTGGACTCACCAAACCACTTACAGTGTTTCAGGTACAAAATGACTGTTTCTCGCTGAGAAAATGCCAAAAAGCGGATTTCTGTCATAACATTGATTTACCTTCTGATTTTTCAAGGCAAGCTATTGAAAACGTCAGAAAATTGGAGAAAGGAGTCTATGTAGTTGATTTGAGCGACTCATTTCATTATTGGACTCACCAAACCACTTACAGTGTTTCAGGTACAAAATGACTGTTTCTCGCTGAGAAACTGCCAAAAAGCGGATTTCTGTCATAACATTGATTTACCTTCTGATTTTTTAAGGCAAGCTATGGAAAACGTCAGAAAATTGGAGAAAGGAGTCTATGTAGTTGATTTGAGAGACTCATTTCAGTATTGGACTCACCAAACCACTTACAGTGTTTCAGGTACAAAATGACTGTTTCTCGCTGAGAAAATGGCAAAAAGCGGATTTCTGTAATAACATTGTTTTACCTTCTGATTTTTTAAGGCAAGCTATTGAAAACGTTAGAAAATTGGAAAAACTAGTCTATGTAGTTGATTTGAGAGACTCATTTCATTATTGGACTCACCAAACCACTTACAGTGTTTCAGGTACAAAATGACTGTTTCTCGCTGAGAAAATGGCAAAAAGCGGATTTCTGTAATAACATTGTTTTACCTTCTGATTTTTTAAGGCAAGCTATTGAAAACGTTAGAAAATTGGAAAAACTAGTCTATGTAGTTGATTTGAGAGACTCATTTCATTATTGGACTCACCAAACCACTTACAGTGTTTCAGGTACAAAATGACTGTTTCTCGCTGAGAAAATGCCAAAAAGCGGATTTCTGTCATAACATTGATTTACCTTCTGATTTTTCAAGGCAAGCTATTGAAAACGTTAGAAAATTGGAGAAAGGTGTCTATGTAGTTGATTTGAGAGACTCATTTCATTATTGGACTCACCAAACCACTTACAGTGTTTCAGGTACAAAATGACTGTTTCTCGCTGAGAAAATGCCAAAAAGCGGATTTCTGTCATAACATTGATTTACATTCTGATTTTTCAAGGCAAACTATTGAAAACGTCGGAAAATTGGAGAAAGGAGTCTAAGTAGTTGATTTGAGAGACTCATTTCATTATTGGACTCACCAAACCACTTACAGTGTTTCAGGTACAAAATGACTGTTTCTCGCCTAGAAAATGCCAAAAAGCGGATTTCTGTAATAACATTGTTTTACCTTCTGAATTTTTAAGGCAACCTATTGAAAACGTCAGAAAATTGGAGAAAGGAGTCTAAGTAGTTGATTTGAGAGACTCATTTCATTATTGGACTCACCAAACCACTTACAGTGTTTCAGGTACAAAATGACCGTTTCTCGCTGAGAAAATGCCAAAAAGCGGATTTCTGTAATAACATTGTTTTACCTTCTGATTTTTTAAGGCAAGCTATTGAAAACGTTGGAAAATTGGAGAAAGGAGTCTATGTAGTTGATTTGAGAGACTCATTTCATTATTGGACTCACCAAACCACTTACAGTGTTTCAGGTACAAAATGACTGTTTCTCGCTGAGAAAATGCCAAAAAGCGGATTTCTGTAATAACATTGTTTTACCTTCTGATTTTTTAAGGCAAGGCAAGGTGAAAACGTCAGAAAATTGGAGAAAGGAGTCTAAGTAGTTGATTTGAGAGACTCATTTCATTATTGGACTCACCAAACCACTTACAGTGTTTCAGGTACAAAATGACTGTTTCTCGCTGAGAAACTGCCAAAAAGCGGATTTCTGTCATAACATTGATTTACCTTCATATTTTTTAAGGCAAGCTATTCAAAACGTCAGAAAATTGGAGAAAGGAGTCTATGTAGTTGATTTGAGAGACTCATTTCATTATTGGACTCACCAAACCACTTACAGTGTTTCAGGTACAAAATGACTGTTTCTCGCTGAGAAAATGCCAAAAAGCGGATTTCTGTCATAACATTGATTTACCTTCTGATTTTTTAAGGCAAGCTATTGAAAACGTTAGAAAATAGGAGAAAGGTGTCTATGTAGTTTATTTGAGAGACTAATTTCATTATTGGACTCACCAAACCACTTACAGTGTTTCAGGTACAAAATGACTGTTTCTCGCTGAGAAAATGCCAAAAAGCGGATTTCTGTCATAACATTGTTTTACCTTCTGATTTTTTAAGGCAAGCTATTGAAAACGTTGGAAAATTGGAGAAAGGAGTCTATGTAGTTGATTTGAGAGACTCATTTCATTATTGGACTCACCAAACCACTTACAGTTTTTCAGGTACAAAATGACTGTTTCTCGCTGAGAAAATGCCAAAAAGCGGATTTCTGTCATAACATTGATTTACCTTCTGATTTTTTAAGGCAAGCTATTGAAAACGTCAGAAAATTGGAGAAAGGAGTCTATGTAGTTGATTTGAGGGACTCATTTCATTATTGGACTCACTTACAGTGTTTCAAGTACAAAATGACCGTTTCTCGCTGAGAAAATGCCAAAAAGCGGATTTCTGTAATAACATTGTTTTACCTTCTGATTTGTTAAGGCAAGCTATTGAAAACGTCAGAAAATTGGAGAAAGGAGTCTATGTAGTTGATTTGAGGGACTCATTTCATTATTGGACTCACCAAACCACTTACAGTGTTTCAGGTACAAAATGACTGTTTCTCGCTGAGAAAATGCCAAAAAGCGGATTTCTGTAATAACATTGTTTTACCTTCTGATTTTTTAAGGCAAGCTATTCAAAACGTCAGAAAATTGGAGAAAGGAGTCTATATAGTTGATTTGAGGGACTCATTTCATTATTGGACTCACCAAACCACTTACACTGTTTCAGGTACAAAATGACTGTTTCTCGCTGACAAAATGCCAAAAAGTGGATTTCTGTAATAACATTGTTTTACCTTCTGATTTTTTAAGGCAAGCTATTGAAAACGTCAGAAAATTGGAGAAAGGAGTCTATGTAGTTGATTTGAGCGACTCATTTCATTATTGGACTCACCAAACCACTTACAGTGTTTCAGGTACAAAATGACCGTTTCTCGCTGAGAAAATGCCAAAAAGCGGATTTCTGTAATAACATTGTTTTACCTTCTGATTTTTTAAGGCAAGCTATTGAAAACGTCAGAAAATTGGAGAAAGGAGTCTATGTAGTTGATTTGAGGGACTCATTTCATTATTGGACTCACCAAACCACTTACAGTGTTTCAGGTACAAAATGACTGTTTCTCGCTGAGAAAATGCCAAAAAGCGGATTTCTGTAATAACATTGTTTTACCTTCTGATTTTTTAAGGCAAGCTATTGAAAACGTCAGAAAATTGGAGAAAGGAGTCTATGTAGTTGATTTGAGGGACTCATTTCATTATTGGACTCACCAAACCACTTACAGTGTTTCAGGTACAAAATGACTGTTTCTCGCTGAGAAAATGCCAAAAAGCGGATTTCTGTAATAACATTGTTTTACCTTCTGATTTTTTAAGGCAAGGCAAGGTGAAAACGTCAGAAAATTGGAGAAAGGAGTCTATGTAGTTGATTTGAGAGACTCATTTCATTATTGGACTCACCAAACCACTTACAGTGTTTCAGGTACAAAATGACTGTTTCTCGCTGAGAAACTGCCAAAAAGCGGATTTCTGTCATAACATTGTTTTACCTTCTTATTTTTTAAGGCAAGCTATTGAAAACGTCAGAAAATTGGAGAAAGGAGTCTATGTAGTTGATTTGAGAGACTCATTTCATTATTGGACTCACCAAACCACTTACAGTGTTTCAGGTACAAAATGGCTGTTTCTCGCTGAGAAAATGCCAAAAAGCGGATTTCTGTCATAACATTGATTTACCTTCTGATTTTTTAAGGCAAGCTATTGAAAAAGTTAGAAAATTGGAGAAAGGTGTCTATGTAGTTGATTTGAGAGACTCATTTCATTATTGGACTCACCAAACCACTTACAGTGTTTCAGGTACAAAATGACCGTTTCTCGCTGAGATACAGCCAAAAAGCGGATTTCTGTCATAACATTGATTTACCTTCTGATTTTTTAAGGCAAGCTATTGAAAACGTCAGAAAATTGGAGAAAAGAGTCTATGTAGTTTGATTTGAGAGACTCATTTCATTATTGGACTCACCAAACCACTTACAGTGTTTCAGGTACAAAATGACTGTTTCTCGCTGAGAAAATGCCAAAAAGCGGATTTCTGTCATAACATTGTTTTACCTTCTGATTTTTTAAGGCAAGCTATTGAAAACGTCAGAAAATTGGAGAAAGGAGTCTATGTAGTTGATTTGAGGGACTCATTTCATTATTGGACTCACCAAACCACTTACAGTGTTTCAGGTACAAAATGACTGTTTCTCGCTGAGAAAATGCCAAAAAGCGGATTTCTGTAATAACATTGTTTTACCTTCTGATTTTTTAAGGCAAGCTATTGAAAACGTCAGAAAATTGGAGAAAGGAGTCTATGTAGTTGATTTGAGAGACTCATTTCATTATTGGACTCACCAAACCACTTACAGTGTTTCAGGTACAAAATGACTGTTTCTCGCTGAAAAAATGCCAAAAAGCGGATTTCTGTCATAACATTGATTTACCTTCTGATTTTTCAAGGCAAGCTATTGAAAACGTCAGAAAATTGGAGAAAGGAGTCTATGTAGTTGATTTGAGGGACTCATTTCATTATTGGACTCACCAAACCACTTACAGTGTTTCAGGTTCAAAATGACTGTTTCTCGCTGAGAAACTGCCAAAAAGCGGATTTCTGTAATAACATTGTTTCAAGTGTCTGAGAGAGCTTAGCAAGGGGCCTTGCATTGACCATTACTTCCTTAGAGGTAGGGCAAATCAGTCGAGTGAAGCCCAGTGGCAGGATATTCACCACAGTCCATAGGGTATCAGAACCCCAGACGAAGCTCAATCAAGCACAGATCCATTAAGAACATCAGCCCAGAGCCCATCCAGCCACAGACAGCAGTAGAGCGGAGGCTGACTGGACGAAAACCTCAAATCTTTTGGCCTAAATCCTGTCAGAAAAAGGAGTGGGAAACCACAGACACAGACCTCGTCCACCTTTTAGAAGGTCTGAAAGGGGGTGTGGAGAAAAAACTGGACAAGCTCGGAGAGACCATTTATAGCTATGGAGCAGAGAGATTTGGTGTGAAACGTGAGAACTTGCAGACACAGAAGGAACCATCTGCTCATCTCAAGTCCAGGAGACAACGTGACTCGTGAAAGAAAGGAGGTGCCTGAGGAAACAATGGAAGAAGGCCACGGAAGTGGAAAGGAAAGGCCTTGGGGCACTACAGGGCGACATCAAGCAGCGTCTGGCAGCACTGCGAAGAGCAGAATGCCTGAGAAGGCAACATAAGAAGAGAGAGCGAACGAGGACTGCCTTCTACAGAGATCCCTATAAATTTGTTAAGGACCTCTTTGTCAGGGAGAAATCTGGGACCCTCAAAGTACCCATAAGAGAACTGGAAGAACATCTTCGGAAGACCTACTCCGACAAACAGAGGCTTGTGCCAGCCAGCATTCCGGAGGATATGCCACCCATCCAACCACCTGAGCACCAGATGGAAACAAGGCCCCCCACATGGAGCGAAGTTGAGAGCACAGTAAAACGGGCAAGAACAGCTTCAGCCCCGGGGCCCAACGGCATTCCATACAGGGTGTATAAGAACACGCCAGGCGTCTTGAAATACCTCTGGAAGCTTATGAAAGTGGCATGAGAAAAAGGAATGATACCAAAGGCATGGCGACGGGCAGGAGGGATCCTGATTCCCAAAGAGAAGAATTCCTCAACCATCGAGCAGTTTCGCCAGATCAGCCTTCTCAATGTGGAAGGAAAGATTTTCTTCAGTGTCGTGGCCCGTAGGCTCTCAGCATTCCTGCTGGCGAACAACTTTGTTGACACCTCAGTGCAAAAGGCAGGGATAAGTGGGTTCTCAGGTTGCTTGGAACACACAAATGTCATCTGGCACCAAGTACAGACGGCCAAGCAGGAGAAGAAAGACCTGCATGTGGTGTTTTTAGATCTTGCCAATGCCTTCGGGTCAGTGCCTCATGAGATCTTGTGGACAGCGTTCAACTTCTTTCAAGTGCCAGAGGGCATCACAAGTCTAGTCAAAGCCTACTTCCAGGATCTCCAATTCTGTGTTACAGCACAGGATAGTACAACTGCCTGGCAGCACCTTGAGATAGGCATTATGGCGGGCTGCACCATCTCGCCACTGGTGTTTACAATGGCAATGGAGCTACTTTTTCGTGCATCACGATGGGTGGTTGGAGGAGAACGATTGAAGAGCGGGCTCCGTCTTCCCCCAATCAGGGCGTACATGGACGACATGACGACAATAACAACAACGGTCGCATGTACCAAACGTCTGCTGGAGAAACTCCGGGGAAACATCAAATGGGCACGAATGGAGATTAAACCCAGCAAATCCCGTAGCATCTCCATTGTCAAAGGTAAGCTCACCAATGCAAGGTTCTATGTGGACGACCAGCCAATCCCAACAGTTCTGGAGAAGCCTATCAAAAGCCTTGGCCGATGGTATAGCGCAGAACTTAAAGACTCTGAGCAGGTGGAACAACTCAGGCAGGATACAATCAGCGGCCTCAAGCAGATTAACAACACTGCTCTCCCTGGAAAATTGAAGCTATGGTGCTTTCAGTTTGGGCTGCTACCTCGCCTCATGTGGCCAATTTCCATCTATGAGGTCACCTTATCTCATGTCAATCGGCTTGAGAGACTGGTGAATGCCCAAGTGAGGAAGTGGCTTGGACTGCCGAGATGCCTTTCCAGCATAGGCCTGTATGGCAATGGAGCGCTCTCCCTTCCAATCTCAAGCCTGGTGGAGGAGTACAAATGTGCCAAAACAAGGGTGGAAATGACTCTTACAGAATCCCGGGACCCATGCGTCAGAGATGCGGCTCCAAACCTGGCAACAGGGAGGAAATGGAAACCATCTGCAGCAGTAGCAGTGGCAAAGACCACCCTCAGACACCGGGATATAGTGGGACGAGTCCAACATGGCAGAGGGGGTCTTGGCCTGGAAGCAACAACACCCGCTTGGCAAAAGGCTACTCCGTCTGAACGGCGACACATGGTGGTTGAGGAGGTGCGCAACCAGGAGGAGGCAGCCAGGTGTGCCAAGGCAGTCTCCCAAGCCCAGCAAGGACGCTGGATGAGGTGGGAGGGTGTGGAGAGGAGGAAAATCACGTGGAATGAGATGTGGAGCATGGAGGCTAATAGGCTCAGCTTCATCATCAGAGCCACTTATGATGTCCTGCCCTCTCCAACCAACCTACATCTCTGGTATGGAGAGGACCCAGCCTGCCTGCAGTGTGCAGCCCCAGCAACCCTCAAACACATCCTGGTGGGTTGCAAGACCAGCCTGACTCAAGGAAGATACACCTGGCGCCATAACCAAGTGTTGAAGTGCTTGGCTGCCGAACTTGAGTACAAGAGGGTCACCATCAACGCCATGCCTTTCAAAACCCAGACCACCCTCCCACGGAAGACAACATTCGTCCGACAAGGGGAGAAACGGAGAACCAAGCCATCACCTCCAAACTTAGGCCCACTGGACACAGCCCGGGATTGGGAAATGCGGGTAGACCTCAGCCAGAGGCTCACTTTCCCGCCAGAAATCGCAGCAACCAACCTGCGCCCAGATTTGGTCCTCTGGTCCAAGTCCTGCCGGCGTGTCTTCATTGTGGAGCTGACTGTCCCGTGGGAGGATAACATCGACGAAGCATTCGAAAGAAAAAGGCTGCGTTATGCTAACCTAGCAGCTGATGCTGAGGCGCGGGGATGGAACGTAAAGGTGTGGCCAGTGGAGGTTGGCTGCCGAGGCTTTGTAGCCAGGTCCACCACACGGCTCCTGAAGGAAGTTGGGATCAGAGGACAGGCCCAGCGGAAGGCAATAAAAGAACTTGCCAAAGCAGCCGAACGGAGCAGTCACTCGCTGTGGCTGAAACGGAGGGATGCAACATGGGCTGTTTGATGACCACGGGGTGCCACCATATGACACACACCCAGGTCTGATCAGCCTGTGGCAGGCCAACCTTGGAAGAGGGTGTATTGTGTTAAGAGGCCGAAACACCTGATGAAGACAAGGCACACAACTGATGACGTGTAGATTTGGTGGTGCCCCGCGATCCTGTCCAAACTCCACCCCACAGTCATGTCCGATAGGAGTTATCGTGCTGATATATTTTAGGGATATTAACAGCTAGTCCTATTAAGAATCCTACCTTCTGATTTTTTTAAGGCAAGCTATTGAAAACGTCAGAAAATTGGAGAAAGGAGTCTATGTAGTTGATTTGAGCGACTCATTTCATTATTGCACTCACCAACCACTTACAGTGTTTCAGGTACAAAATGACTGTTTCTCGCATGAGAAACTGCCAAAAAGCGGATTTCTGTCATAACATTGATTTACCTTCTGATTTTTTAAGGCAAGCTATTGAAAACGTCAGAAAATTGGGGAAAGGAGTCTATGTAGTTGATTTGAGAGACTTATTTCATTATTGGACTCACCAAACCACTTACAGTGTTTCAGGTACAAAATGACTGTTTCTCGCTGAGAAAATGCCAAAAAGCTGATTTCTGTCATAACATTGATTTACCTTCTGATTTTTTAAGGCAAGCTATTGAAAACGTTAGAAAATTGGAGAAAGGTGTCTATGTAGTTGATTTGAGAAACTCATTTCATTATTGGACTCACCAAACCACTTACAGTGTTTCAGGTACAAAATGACTGTTTCTCGCTCAGAAGCAGCCAAAAAGCGGATTTCTGTAATAACATTGTTTTACCTCCTGATTTTTTAAGGCAAGCTATTGAAAAAGTCAGAAAATTGAAGGAGGGAGTCTATATAGTTGATTTTAGAGACTCCTTTCATTGTTGGACTCACCAAACCACTTACCTGTGTTTCAGGTTCAAAATGACCGTTTCTCGCTGAGAAGCAGCCAAAAAGCGGATTTCTGTAATAACATTGTCTTACCTTCTGATTTTTTAAGGCAGGCTATTGATAACGTCAGAACATTGAAGGAGGGAGTCTATATAGTTGATTTGAGTGACTCCTTTCATTATCTGACTCACCAAACCACTTACCTGTGTTTCAGGTTCAAAATGACCGTTTCTCGCTGAGAAGCAGCCAAAAAGCGGATTTCTGTAATAACATTGTTTTACCTTCTGATTTTTTAAGGCAAGCTATTGATAACGTCAGAACATTGAAGGAGGGAGTCTATATAGTTGATTTGAGTGACTCCTTTCATTATCTGACTCACCAAACCACTTACCTGTGTTTCAGGTTCAAAATGACCGTTTCTCGCTGAGAAGCAGCCAAAAAGCGGATTTCTGTAATAACATTGTTTTACCTTCTGATTTTTTAAGGCAAGCTATTGAAAAAGTCAGAAAATTGAAGGAGTGAGTCTATATAGTTGATTTGAGAGACTCCTTTCATTGTTGGACTCACCAAACCACTTACCTGTGTTTCAGGTTCAAAATGACCGTTTCTCGCTGAGATAAAGCCAAAAAGCGGATTTCTGTGATAAGACTGTTTTACCTTCTGATTTTTTAAGGCAAGCTATTGAAAACGTTAGAACATTGAAGGAGGGAGTCTATATAGTTGATTTGAATGACTCCTTTCATTATTGGACTCACCAAACCACTTACCTGTGTTTCAGGTTCAAAATGACTGTTTCTCGCTGAGAAGTAGCCAAAAAGCGGATTTCTGTAATAACATTGTTTTACCTTCTGATTTTTTAAGGCAAGCTATTGAAAAAGTCAGACAATTGAAGGAGGGAGTCTATATAGTTTATTTGAGTGACTCCTTTCATTGTTGGACTCACCAAACCACTTACCTGTGTTTCAAGTTCAAAATGACCGTTTCTCGCTGAGATACAGCCAAAAAGCGGATTTCTGTGATAAGACTGTTTTACCTTCTGATTTTTTAAGGCAAGATATTGAAAACGTTAGAACATTGAAGGAGGGAGTCTATATAGTTGATTTGAGTGACTCCTTTCATTATTGGACTCACCAAACCACTTACCTGTGTTTCAGGTTCAAAATGACCGTTTCTCGCTGAGAAGCAGCCAAAAAGCGGATTTCTGTAATAACATTGTTTTACCTTCTGATTTTTTAAGGCAAGCTATTGAAAAAGTTAGAACATTGAAGGAGGGAGTCTATATAGTTTATTTGAGTGACTCCTTTCATTATTGGACTCACCAAACCACTTACCTGTGTTTCAGGTTCAAAATTACCGTTTCTCGCTGAGAAGCAGCCAAAAAGCGGATTTCTGTAATAAAATTGTTTTACCTCCTGATTTTTTAAGGCAAGCTATTGAAAAAGTCAGAAAATTGAAGGAGGGAGTCTATATAGTTGATTTGAGAGACTCCTTTCATTATTGGACTCACCAAACCACTTACCTGTGTTTCAGGTTCAAAATGACTGTTTCTCGCTGAGAAGCAGCCAAAAAGCGGATTTCTGTAATAACATTGTTTTACCTTCTGATTTTTTAAGGCAAGCTATTGAAAAAGTCAGAACATTGAAGGAGGGAGTCTATATCGTTGATTTGAGTGACTCCTCTCATTATTGGACTCACCAAACCACTTACCTGTGTTTCAGGTTCAAAATGACTGTTTCTCGCTGAGAAGCAGCCAAAAAGCGGATTTCTGTAATAACATTGTTTTACCTTCTGATATTTTAAGGCAAGCTATTGAAAAAGTCAGACAATTGAAGGAGGGAGTCTATATAGTTTATTTGAGTGACTCCTTTCATTGTTGGACTCACCAAACCACTTACCTGTGTTTCAAGTTCAAAATGACCGTTTCTTGCTGAGATACAGCCAAAAAGCGGATTTCTGTGATAAGACTGTTTTACCTTCTGATTTTTTAAGGCAAGCTATTGAAAAAGTCAGACAATTGAAGGAGGGAGTCTATATAGTTTATTTGAGTGACTCCTTTCATTGTTGGACTCACCAAACCACTTACCTGTGTTTCAAGTTCAAAATGACCGTTTCTCGCTGAGATACAGCCAAAAAGCGGATTTCTGTGATAAGACTGTTTTACCTTCTGATTTTTTAAGGCAAGCTATTGAAAAAGTCAGACAATTGAAGGAGGGAGTCTATATAGTTTATTTGAGTGACTCCTTTCATTGTTGGACTCACCAAACCACTTACCTGTGTTTCAAGTTCAAAATGACCGTTTCTCGCTGAGATACAGCCAAAAAGCGGATTTCTGTGATAAGACTGTTTTACCTTCTTATTTTTTAAGGCAAGATATTGAAAACGTTAGAACATTGAAGGAGGGAGTCTATATAGTTGATTTGAGTGACTCCTTTCATTATTGGACTCACCAAACCACTTACCTGTGTTTCAGGTTCAAAATGACCGTTTCTCGCTGAGAAGCAGCCAAAAAGCGGATTTCTGTAATAACATTGTTTTACCTTCTGATTTTTTAAGGCAAGCTATTGAAAAAGTTAGAACATTGAAGGAGGGAGTCTATATAGTTGATTTGAGTGACTCCTTTCATTATTGGACTCACCAAACCACTTACCTGTGTTTCAGGTTCAAAATGACCGTTTCTCGCTGAGAAGCAGCCAAAAAGCGGATTTCTGTAATAACATTGTTTTACCTCCTGATTTTTTAAGGCAAGCTATTGAAAAAGTCAGAAAATTGAAGGAGGGAGTCTATATAGTTGATTTGAGAGACTCCTTTCATTATTGGACTCACCAAACCACTTACCTGTGTTTCAGGTTCAAAATGACTGTTTCTCGCTGAGAAGCAGCCAAAAAGCGGATTTCTGTAATAACATTGTTTTACCTTCTGATTTTTTAAGGCAAGCTATTGAAAAAGTCAGACAATTGAAGGAGGGAGTCTATATAGTTTATTTGAGTGACTCCTTTCATTGTTGGACTCACCAAACCACTTACCTGTGTTTCAAGTTCAAAATGACCGTTTCTCGCTGAGATACAGCCAAAAAGCGGATTTCTGTGATAAGACTGTTTTACCTTCTGATTTTTTAAGGCAAGCTATTGAAAAAGTCAGAAAATTGAAGGAGGGAGTCTATATAGTTGATTTGAGAGACTCCTTTCATTGTTGGACTCACCAAACCACTTACCTGTGTTTCAGGTTCAAAATGACCGTTTCTCGCTGAGAAGCAGCCAAAAAGCGGATTTCTGTAATAACATTGTCTTACCTTCTGATTTTTAAAGGCAAGCTATTGATAACGTCAGAACATTGAAGGAGGGAGTCTATATAGTTGATTTGAGTGACTCCTTTCATTATCTGACTCACCAAACCACTTACCTGTGTTTCAGGTTCAAAATGACCGTTTCTCGCTGAGAAGCAGCCAAAAAGCGGATTTCTGTAATAACATTGTTTTACCTTCTGATTTTTTAAGGCAAGCTATTGAAAACGTCAGAACATTGAAGGAGGGAGTCTATATAGTTGATTTGAGTGACTCCTTTCATTGTTGGACTCACCAAACCACTTACCTGTGTTTCAGGTTCAAAATGACCGTTTCTCGCTGAGAAGCAGCCAAAAAGCGGATTTCTGTAATAACATTGTTTTACCTTCTGATTTTTTAAGGCAAGCTATTGAAAACGTCAGAACATTGAAGGAGGGAGTCTATATAGTAGATTTGAGCGACTCCTTTCATTATTGGACTCACCAAACAACTTACCTGTGTTTCAGGTTCAAAATGACTGTTTCTCGCTGAGAAGCAGCCAAAAAGTGGATTTCTGTAATAACATTGTTTTACATTCTGATTTTTTAAGGCAAGCTATTGAAAAAGTTAGAACATTGAAGGAGGGAGTCTATATAGTTTATTTGAGTGACTCCTTTCATTATTGGACTCACCAAACCACTTACCTGTGTTTCAGGTTCAAAATTACCGTTTCTCGCTGAGAAGCAGCCAAAAAGCGGATTTCTGTAATAAAATTGTTTTACCTCCTGATTTTTTAAGGCAAGCTATTGAAAAAGTCAGAAAATTGAAGGAGGGAGTCTATAAAGTTGATTTGAGAGACTCCTTTCATTATTGGACTCACCAAACCACTTACCTGTGTTTCAGGTTCAAAATGACTGTTTCTCGCTGAGAAGCAGCCAAAAAGCGGATTTCTGTAATAACATTGTTTTACCTTCTGATTTTTTAAGGCAAGCTATTGAAAAAGTCAGAACATTGAAGGAGGGAGTCTATATCGTTGATTTGAGTGACTCCTCTCATTATTGGATTCACCAAACCACTTACCTGTGTTTCAGGTTCAAAATGACTGTTTCTCGCTGAGAAGCAGCCAAAAAGCGGATTTCTGTAATAACATTGTTTTACCTTCTGATATTTTAAGGCAAGCTATTGAAAAAGTCAGACAATTGAAGGAGGGAGTCTATATAGTTTATTTGAGTGACTCCTTTCATTGTTGGACTCACCAAACCACTTACCTGTGTTTCAAGTTCAAAATGACCGTTTCTTGCTGAGATACAGCCAAAAAGCGGATTTCTGTGATAAGACTGTTTTACCTTCTGATTTTTTAAGGCAAGCTATTGAAAAAGTCAGACAATTGAAGGAGGGAGTCTATATAGTTTATTTGAGTGACTCCTTTCATTGTTGGACTCACCAAACCACTTACCTGTGTTTCAAGTTCAAAATGACCGTTTCTCGCTGAGATACAGCCAAAAAGCGGATTTCTGTGATAAGACTGTTTTACCTTCTGATTTTTTAAGGCAAGCTATTGAAAAAGTCAGACAATTGAAGGAGGGAGTCTATATAGTTTATTTGAGTGACTCCTTTCATTGTTGGACTCACCAAACCACTTACCTGTGTTTCAAGTTCAAAATGACCGTTTCTCGCTGAGATACAGCCAAAAAGCGGATTTCTGTGATAAGACTGTTTTACCTTCTTATTTTTTAAGGCAAGATATTGAAAACGTTAGAACATTGAAGGAGGGAGTCTATATAGTTGATTTGAGTGACTCCTTTCATTATTGGACTCACCAAACCACTTACCTGGGTTTCAGGTTCAAAATGACCGTTTCTCGCTGAGAAGCAGCCAAAAAGCGGATTTCTGTAATAACATTGTTTTACCTTCTGATTTTTTAAGGCAAGCTATTGAAAAAGTTAGAACATTGAAGGAGGGAGTCTATATAGTTGATTTGAGTGACTCCTTTCATTATTGGACTCACCAAACCACTTACCTGTGTTTCAGGTTCAAAATGACCGTTTCTCGCTGAGAAGCAGCCAAAAAGCGGATTTCTGTAATAACATTGTTTTACCTCCTGATTTTTTAAGGCAAGCTATTGAAAAAGTCAGAAAATTGAAGGAGGGAGTCTATATAGTTGATTTGAGAGACTCCTTTCATTATTGGACTCACCAAACCACTTACCTGTGTTTCAGGTTCAAAATGACTGTTTCTCGCTGAGAAGCAGCCAAAAAGCGGATTTCTGTAATAACATTGTTTTACCTTCTGATTTTTTAAGGCAAGCTATTGAAAAAGTCAGACAATTGAAGGAGGGAGTCTATATAGTTTATTTGAGTGACTCCTTTCATTGTTGGACTCACCAAACCACTTACCTGTGTTTCAAGTTCAAAATGACCGTTTCTCGCTGAGATACAGCCAAAAAGCGGATTTCTGTGATAAGACTGTTTTACCTTCTGATTTTTTAAGGCAAGCTATTGAAAACGTTAGAACATTGAAGGAGGGAGTCTATATAGTTGATTTGAGTGACTCCTTTCATTATTGGACTCACCAAACCACTTACCTGTGTTTCAGGTTCAAAATGACCGTTTCTCGCTGAGAAGCAGCCAAAAAGCGGATTTCTGTAATAACATTGTTTTACCTTCTGATTTTTTAAGGCAAGCTATTGAAAAAGTTAGAACATTGAAGGAGGGAGTCTATATAGTTGATTTGAGTGACTCCTTTCATTATTGGACTCACCAAACAACTTACCTGTGTTTCAGGTTCAAAATGACCGTTTCTCGCTGAGAAGCAGCCAAAAAGCGGATTTCTGTAATAACATTATTTTACCTCCTGATTTTTTAAGGCAAGCTATTGAAAAAGTCAGAAAATTGAAGGAGGGAGTCTATATAGTTGATTTGAGAGACTCCTTTCATTATTGGACTCACCAAACCACTTACCTGTGTTTCAGGTTCAAAATGACTGTTTCTCGCTGAGAAGCAGCCAAAAAGCGGATTTCTGTAATAACATTGTTTTACCTTCTGATTTTTTAAGGCAAGCTATTGAAAAAGTCAGAACATTGAAGGAGGGAGTTTATATCGTTGATTTGAGTGACTCTTCTCATTATTGGACTCACCAAACCACTTACCTGTGTTTCAGGTTCAAAATGACTGTTTCTCGCTGAGAAGCAGCCAAAAAGCGGATTTCTGTAATAACATTGTTTTACCTTCTGATTTTTTAAGGCAAGCTATTGAAAAAGTCAGACAATTGAAGGAGGGAGTCTATATAGTTTATTTGAGTGACTCCTTTCATTGTTGGACTCACCAAACCACTTACCTGTGTTTCAAGTTCAAAATGACCGTTTCTCGCTGAGATACAGCCAAAAAGCGGATTTCTGTGATAAGACTGTTTTACCTTCTGATTTTTTAAGGCAAGCTATTGAAAAAGTCAGAAAATTGAAGGAGGGAGTCTATATAGTTGATTTGAGAGACTCCTTTCATTGTTGGACTCACCAAACCACTTACCTGTGTTTCAGGTTCAAAATGACCGTTTCTCGCTGAGAAGCAGCCAAAAAGCGGATTTCTGTAATAACATTGTCTTACCTTCTGATTTTTAAAGGCAAGCTATTGATAACGTCAGAACATTGAAGGAGGGAGTCTATATAGTTGATTTGAGTGACTCCTTTCATTGTTGGACTCACCAAACCACTTACCTGTGTTTCAGGTTCAAAATGACCGTTTCTCGCTGAGAAGCAGCCAAAAAGCGGATTTCTGTAATAACATTGTTTTACCTTCTGATTTTTTAAGGCAAGCTATTGAAAACGTCAGAACATTGAAGGAGGGAGTCTATATAGTTGATTTGAGTGACTCCTTTCATTGTTGGACTCACCAAACCACTTACCTGTGTTTCGTGTTCAAAATGACCGTTTCTCGCTGAGAAGCAGCCAAAAAGCGGATTTCTGTAATAACATTGTTTTACCTTCTGATTTTTAAAGGCAAGCTATTGAAAACGTCAGAACATTGAAGGAGGGAGTCTATATAGTAGATTTGAGCGACTCCTTTCATTATTGGACTCACCAAACAACTTACCTGTGTTTCAGGTTCAAAATGACTGTTTCTCGCTGAGAAGCAGCCAAAAAGCGGATTTCTGTAATAACATTGTTTTACCTTCTGATTTTTTAAGGCAAGCTATTGAAAAAGTCAGAACATTGAAGGAGGGAGTCTATATAGTTGATTTGAGTGACTCCTTTCATTGTTGGACTCACCAAACCACTTACCTGTGTTTCAGGTTCAAAATGACCGTTTCTCGCTGAGAAGCAGCCAAAAAGCGGATTTCTGTAATAACATTGTTTTACCTTCTGATTTTTTAGGGCAAGCTATTGAAAACGTCAGAACATTGAAGGAGGGAGTCTATATAGTTGATTTGAGTGACTCCTTTCATTATTGGACTCACCAAACCACTTACCTGTGTTTCAGGTTCAAAATGACTGTTTCTCGCTGAGAAGCAGCCAAAAAGCGGATTTCTGTATTAACATTGTTTTACCTTCTGATTTTTTAAGGCAGGCTATTGAAAACGTCAGGACATTGAAGGAGGGAGTCTATATAGTTGATTTGAGTGACTCCTTTCATTGTTGGACTCACCAAACCACTTACCTGTGTTTCAGGTTCAAAATGACCGTTTCTCGCTGAGAAGCAGCCAAAAAGCGGATTTCTGTAATAACATTGTTTTACCTTCTGATTTTTTAAGGCAAGCTATTGAAAACGTCAGAACATTGAAGGAGGGAGTCTATATAGTTGATTTGAGTGACTCCTTTCATTGTTGGACTCACCAAACCACTTACCTGTGTTTCAGGTTCAAAATGACCGTTTCTCGCTGAGAAGCAGCCAAAAAGCGGATATCTGTAATAACATTGTTTTACCTTCTGATTTTTTAAGGCAAGCTATTGAAAACGTCAGAACATTGAAGGAGGGAGTCTATATAGTTGATTTGAGTGACTCCTTTCATTGTTGGACTCACCAAACCACTTACCTGTGTTTCGTGTTCAAAATGACCGTTTCTCGCTGAGAAGCAGCCAAAAAGCGGATTTCTGTAATAACATTGTTTTACCTTCTGATTTTTTAAGGCAAGCTATTGAAAACGTCAGAACATTGAAGGAGGGAGTCTATATAGTAGATTTGAGCGACTCCTTTCATTATTGGACTCACCAAACAACTTACCTGTGTTTCAGGTTCAAAATGACTGTTTCTCGCTGAGAAGCAGCCAAAAAGCGGATTTCTGTAATAACATTGTTTTACCTTCTGATTTTTTAAGGCAAGCTATTGAAAAAGTCAGAACATTGAAGGAGGGAGTCTATATAGTTGATTTGAGTGACTCCTTTCATTGTTGGACTCACCAAACCACTTACCTGTGTTTCAGGTTCAAAATGACCGTTTCTCGCTGAGAAGCAGCCAAAAAGCGGATTTCTGTAATAACATTGTTTTACCTTCTGATTTTTTAGGGCAAGCTATTGAAAACGTCAGAACATTGAAGGAGGGAGTCTATATAGTTGATTTGAGTGACTCCTTTCATTATTGGACTCACCAAACCACTTACCTGTGTTTCAGGTTCAAAATGACTGTTTCTCGCTGAGAAGCAGCCAAAAAGCGGATTTCTGTATTAACATTGTTTTACCTTCTGATTTTTTAAGGCAGGCTATTGAAAACGTCAGGACATTGAAGGAGGGAGTCTATATAGTTGATTTGAGTGACTCCTTTCATTGTTGGACTCACCAAACCACTTACCTGTGTTTCAGGTTCAAAATGACCGTTTCTCGCTGAGAAGCAGCCAAAAAGCGGATTTCTGTAATAACATTGTTTTACCTTCTGATTTTTTAAGGCAAGCTATTGAAAACGTCAGAACATTGAAGGAGGGAGTCTATATAGTAGATTTGAGCGACTCCTTTCATTATTGGACTCACCAAACAACTTACCTGTGTTTCAGGTTCAAAATGACTGTTTCTCGCTGAGAAGCAGCCAAAAAGCGGATTTCTGTAATAACATTGTTTTACCTTCTGATTTTTTAAGGCAAGCTATTGAAAACGTCAGAACATTGAAGGAGGGAGTCTATATAGTTGATTTGAGTGACTCCTTTCATTATTGGACTCACCAAACCACTTACCTGTGTTTCAGGTTCAAAATGACTGTTTCTCGCTGAGAAGCAGCCAAAAAGCGGATTTCTGTAATAGCATTGTTTTACCTTCTGATTTTTTAAGGCAAGCTATTGAAAAAGTCAGAAAATTGAAAGAGGGAGTCTATATAGTTGATTTGAGTGACTCCTTTCATTATTGGACTCACCAAACCACTTACCTGTGTTTCAGGTTCAAAATGACCGTTTCTCGCTGAGATACAACCAAAAAGCGGATTTCTGTGATAAGACTGTTTTACCTTCTGATTTTTTAAGGCAAGCTATTGAAAACGTTAGAACATTGAAGGAGGGAGTCTATATATTTGATTTGAGTGACTCCTTTCATTATTGGACTCACCAAACCACTTACCTGTGTTTCAGGTTCAAAATGACTGTTTCTCGCTGAGAAGCAGCCAAAAAGCGGATTTCTGTAATAACATTGATTTACCTTCTGATTTTTTTAAGACAAGCTATTGAAAACGTCAGAACATTGAAGGAGGGAGTCTATATAGTTGATTTGAGTGACTCCTTTCATTGTTGGACTCACCAAACCACTTACCTGTGTTTCAGGTTCAAAATGACCGTTTCTCGCTGAGATACAGCCAAAAAGCGGATTTCTGTGATAAGACTGTTTTACCTTCTGATTTTTTAAGGCAAGCTATTGAAAAAGTCAGAAAATTGAAGGAGGGATTATATATATTTGATTTGAGTGACTCCTTTCATTGTTGGACTCACCAAACCACTTACCTGTGTTTCAGGTTCAAAATGACTGTTTCTCGCTTAGAAGCAGCCAAAAAGCGGATTTCTTTAATAACATTGTTTTACCTTCTGATTTTTTAAGGCAAGCTATTGAAAACGTCAGAACATTGAAGGAGGGAGTCTATATAGTTGATTTGAGTGACTCCTTTCATTATTGGACTCACCAAACAACTTACCTGTGTTTCAGGTTCAAAATGACCGTTTCTCGCTGAGAAGCAGCCAAAAAGCGGATTTCTGTAATAACATTGTTTTACCTCCTGATTTTTTAAGGCAAGCTATTGAAAAAGTCAGAAAATTGAAGGAGGGAGTCTATATAGTTGATTTGAGAGACTCCTTTCATTATTGGACTCACCAAACCACTTACCTGTGTTTCAGGTTCAAAATGACTGTTTCTCGCTGAGAAGCAGCCAAAAAGCGGATTTCTGTAATAACATTGTTTTACCTTCTGATTTTTTAAGGCAAGCTATTGAAAAAGTCAGAACATTGAAGGAGGGAGTCTATATCGTTGATTTGAGTGACTCCTCTCATTATTGGACTCACCAAACCACTTACCTGTGTTTCAGGTTCAAAATGACTGTTTCTCGCTGAGAAGCAGCCAAAAAGCGGATTTCTGTAATAACATTGTTTTACCTTCTGATATTTTAAGGCAAGCTATTGAAAAAGTCAGACAATTGAAGGAGGGAGTCTATATAGTTTATTTGAGTGACTCCTTTCATTGTTGGACTCACCAAACCACTTACCTGTGTTTCAAGTTCAAAATGACCGTTTCTTGCTGAGATACAGCCAAAAAGCGGATTTCTGTGATAAGACTGTTTTACCTTCTGATTTTTTAAGGCAAGCTATTGAAAAAGTCAGACAATTGAAGGAGGGAGTCTATATAGTTTATTTGAGTGACTCCTTTCATTGTTGGACTCACCAAACCACTTACCTGTGTTTCAAGTTCAAAATGACCGTTTCTCGCTGAGATACAGCCAAAAAGCGGATTTCTGTGATAAGACTGTTTTACCTTCTGATTTTTTAAGGCAAGCTATTGAAAACGTTAGAACATTGAAGGAGGGAGTCTATATAGTTGATTTGAGTGACTCCTTTCATTATTGGACTCACCAAACCACTTACCTGTGTTTCAGGTTCAAAATGACCGTTTCTCGCTGAGAAGCAGCCAAAAAGCGGATTTCTGTAATAACATTGTTTTACCTTCTGATTTTTTAAGGCAAGCTATTGAAAAAGTTAGAACATTGAAGGAGGGAGTCTATATAGTTGATTTGAGTGACTCCTTTCATTATTGGACTCACCAAACAACTTACCTGTGTTTCAGGTTCAAAATGACCGTTTCTCGCTGAGAAGCAGCCAAAAAGCGGATTTCTGTAATAACATTGTTTTACCTTCTGATTTTTTAAGGCAAGCTATTGAAAAAGTCAGAAAATTGAAGGAGGGAGTCTATATAGTTGATTTGAGAGACTCCTTTCATTATTGGACTCACCAAACCACTTACCTGTGTTTCAGGTTCAAAATGACTGTTTCTCGCTGAGAAGCAGCCAAAAAGCGGATTTCTGTAATAACATTGTTTTACCTTCTGATTTTTTAAGGCAAGCTATTGAAAAAGTCAGAACATTGAAGGAGGGAGTCTATATCGTTGATTTGAGTGACTCTTCTCATTATTGGACTCACCAAACCACTTACCTGTGTTTCAGGTTCAAAATGACTGTTTCTCGCTGAGAAGCAGCCAAAAAGCGGATTTCTGTAATAACATTGTTTTACCTTCTGATTTTTTAAGGCAAGCTATTGAAAAAGTCAGACAATTGAAGGAGGGAGTCTATATAGTTTATTTGAGTGACTCCTTTCATTGTTGGACTCACCAAACCACTTACCTGTGTTTCAAGTTCAAAATGACCGTTTCTCGCTGAGATACAGCCAAAAAGCGGATTTCTGTGATAAGACTGTTTTACCTTCTGATTTTTTAAGGCAAGCTATTGAAAAAGTCAGAAAATTGAAGGAGGGAGTCTATGTAGTTGATTTGAGAAACTCATTTCATTATTGGACTCACCAAACCACTTACAGTGTTTCAGGTACAAAATGACTGTTTCTCGCTCAGAAGCAGCCAAAAAGCGGATTTCTGTAATAACATTGTTTTACCTCCTGATTTTTTAAGGCAAGCTATTGAAAAAGTCAGAAAATTGAAGGAGGGAGTCTATATAGTTGATTTTAGAGACTCCTTTCATTGTTGGACTCACCAAACCACTTACCTGTGTTTCAGGTTCAAAATGACCGTTTCTCGCTGAGAAGCAGCCAAAAAGCGGATTTCTGTAATAACATTGTCTTACCTTCTGATTTTTAAAGGCAGGCTATTGATAACGTCAGAACATTGAAGGAGGGAGTCTATATAGTTGATTTGAGTGACTCCTTTCATTATCTGACTCACCAAACCACTTACCTGTGTTTCAGGTTCAAAATGACCGTTTCTCGCTGAGAAGCAGCCAAAAAGCGGATTTCTGTAATAACATTGTTTTACCTTCTGATTTTTTAAGGCAAGCTATTGAAAACGTCAGAACATTGAAGGAGGGAGTCTATATAGTTGATTTGAGTGACTCCTTTCATTGTTGGACTCACCAAACCACTTACCTGTGTTTCAGGTTCAAAATGACCGTTTCTCGCTGAGAAGAAGCCAAAAAGCGGATTTCTGTAATAACATTGTTTTACCTTCTGATTTTTTAAGGCAAGCTATTGAAAACGTCAGAACATTGAAGGAGGGAGTCTATATAGTTGATTTGAGTGACTCCTTTCATTGTTGGACTCACCAAACCACTTACCTGTGTTTCAGGTTCAAAATGACCGTTTCTCGCTGAGAAGCAGCCAAAAAGCGGATTTCTGTAATAACATTGTTTTACCTTCTGATTTTTTAAGGCAAGCTATTGAAAACGTCAGAACATTGAAGGAGGGAGTCTATATAGTAGATTTGAGCGACTCCTTTCATTATTGGACTCACCAAACAACTTACCTGTGTTTCAGGTTCAAAATGACTGTTTCTCGCTGAGAAGCAGCCAAAAAGCGGATTTCTGTAATAACATTGTTTTACCTTCTGATTTTTTAAGGCAAGCTATTGAAAAAGTCAGAACATTGAAGGAGGGAGTCTATATAGTTGATTTGAGTGACTCCTTTCATTGTTGGACTCACCAAACCACTTACCTGTGTTTCAGGTTCAAAATGACCGTTTCTCGCTGAGAAGCAGCCAAAAAGCGGATTTCTGTAATAACATTGTTTTACCTTCTGATTTTTTAGGGCAAGCTATTGAAAACGTCAGAACATTGAAGGAGGGAGTCTATATAGTTGATTTGAGTGACTCCTTTCATTATTGGACTCACCAAACCACTTACCTGTGTTTCAGGTTCAAAATGACTGTTTCTCGCTGAGAAGCAGCCAAAAAGCGGATTTCTGTATTAACATTGTTTTACCTTCTGATTTTTTAAGGCAGGCTATTGAAAACGTCAGGACATTGAAGGAGGGAGTCTATATAGTTGATTTGAGTGACTCCTTTCATTATTGGACTCACCAAACCACTTACCTGTGTTTCAGGTTCAAAATGACTGTTTCTCGCTGAGAAGCAGCCAAAAAGCGGATTTCTGTATTAACATTGTTTTACCTTCTGATTTTTTAAGGCAGGCTATTGAAAACGTCAGGACATTGAAGGAGGGAGTCTATATAGTTGATTTGAGTGACTCCTTTCATTGTTGGACTCACCAAACCACTTACCTGTGTTTCAGGTTCAAAATGACCGTTTCTCGCTGAGAAGCAGCCAAAAAGCGGATTTCTGTAATAACATTGTTTTACCTTCTGATTTTTTAAGGCAAGCTATTGAAAACGTCAGAACATTGAAGGAGGGAGTCTATATAGTAGATTTGAGCGACTCCTTTCATTATTGGACTCACCAAACAACTTACCTGTGTTTCAGGTTCAAAATGACTGTTTCTCGCTGAGAAGCAGCCAAAAAGCGGATTTCTGTAATAACATTGTTTTACCTTCTGATTTTTTAAGGCAAGCTATTGAAAACGTCAGAACATTGAAGGAGGGAGTCTATATAGTTGATTTGAGTGACTCCTTTCATTATTGGACTCACCAAACCACTTACCTGTGTTTCAGGTTCAAAATGACTGTTTCTCGCTGAGAAGCAGCCAAAAAGCGGATTTCTGTAATAGCATTGTTTTACCTTCTGATTTTGTAAGGCAAGCTATTGAAAAAGTCAGAAAATTGAAAGAGGGAGTCTATATAGTTGATTTGAGTGACTCCTTTCATTATTGGACTCACCAAACCACTTACCTGTGTTTCAGGTTCAAAATGACCGTTTCTCGCTGAGATACAACCAAAAAGCGGATTTCTGTGATAAGACTGTTTTACCTTCTGATTTTTTAAGGCAAGCTATTGAAAACGTTAGAACATTGAAGGAGGGAGTCTATATATTTGATTTGAGTGACTCCTTTCATTATTGGACTCACCAAACCACTTACCTGTGTTTCAGGTTCAAAATGACTGTTTCTCGCTGAGAAGCAGCCAAAAAGCGGATTTCTGTAATAACATTGATTTACCTTCTGATTTTTTTAAGACAAGCTATTGAAAACGTCAGAACATTGAAGGAGGGAGTCTATATAGTTGATTTGAGTGACTCCTTTCATTGTTGGACTCACCAAACCACTTACCTGTGTTTCAGGTTCAAAATGACCGTTTCTCGCTGAGATACAGCCAAAAAGCGGATTTCTGTGATAAGACTGTTTTACCTTCTGATTTTTTAAGGCAAGCTATTGAAAAAGTCAGAAAATTGAAGGAGGGATTATATATATTTGATTTGAGTGACTCCTTTCATTGTTGGACTCACCAAACCACTTACCTGTGTTTCAGGTTCAAAATGACTGTTTCTCGCTTAGAAGCAGCCAAAAAGCGGATTTCTTTAATAACATTGTTTTACCTTCTGATTTTTTAAGGCAAGCTATTGAAAACGTCAGAACATTGAAGGAGGGAGTCTATATAGTTGATTTGAGTGACTCCTTTCATTGTTGGACTCACCAAACCACTTACCTGTGTTTCAGGTTCAAAATGACCGTTTCTCGCTGAGAAGCAGCCAAAAAGCGGATTTCTGTAATAACATTGTTTTACCTTCTGATTTTTTAAGGCAAGCTATTGAAAACGTCAGAACATTGAAGGAGGGAGTCTATATAGTTGATTTGAGTGACTCCTTTCATTATTGGACTCACCAAACCACTTACCTGTGTTTCAGGTTCAAAATGACTGTTTCTCGCTGAGAAGCAGCCAAAAAGCGGATTTCTGTAATAACATTGTTTTACCTTCTGATTTTTTAAGGCAGGCTATTGAAAACGTCAGAACATTGAAGGAGGGAGTCTATATAGTTGATTTGAGTGACTCCTTTCATTGTTGGACTCACCAAACCACTTACCTGTGTTTCAGGTTCAAAATGACCGTTTCTCGCTGAGAAGCAGCCAAAAAGCGGATTTCTGTAATAACATTGTTTTACCTTCTGATTTTTTAAGGCAAGCTATTGAAAACGTCAGAACATTGAAGGAGGGAGTCTATATAGTAGATTTGAGCGACTCCTTTCATTATTGGACTCACCAAACTACTTACCTGTGTTTCAGGTTCAAAATGACTGTTTCTCGCTGAGAAGCAGCCAAAAAGCGGATGTCTGTAATAACATTGTTTTACCTTCTGATTTTTTAAGGCAAGCTATTGAAAAAGTCAGAACATTGAAGGAGGGAGTCTATATAGTTGATTTGAGTGACTCCTTTCATTGTTGGACTCACCAAACCACTTACCTGTGTTTCAGGTTCAAAATGACCGTTTCTCGCTGAGAAGCAGCCAAAAAGCGGATTTCTGTAATAACATTGTTTTACCTTCTGATTTTTTAAGGCAAGCTATTGAAAACGTCAGAACATTGAAGGAGGGAGTCTATATAGTTGATTTGAGTGACTCCTTTCATTATTGGACTCACCAAACCACTTACCTGTGTTTCAGGTTCAAAATGACTGTTTCTCGCTGAGAAGCAGCCAAAAAGCGGATTTCTGTAATAGCATTGTTTTACCTTCTGATTTTTTAAGGCAAGCTATTGAAAAAGTCAGAAAATTGAAAGAGGGAGTCTATATAGATGATTTGAGTGACTCCTTTCATTGTTGGACTCACCAAACCACTTACCTGTGTTTCAGGTTCAAAATGACCGTTTCTCGCTGAGATACAGCCAAAAAGCGGATTTCTGTGATAAGACTGTTTTACCTTCTGATTTTTTAAGGCAAGCTATTGAAAACGTCAGAACATTGAAGGAGGGAGTCTATATAGTAGATTTGAGCGACTCCTTTCATTATTGGACTCACCAAACAACTTACCTGTGTTTCAGGTTCAAAATGACTGTTTCTCGCTGAGAAGCAGCCAAAAAGCGGATGTCTGTAATAACATTGTTTTACCTTCTGATTTTTTAAGGCAAGCTATTGAAAAAGTCAGAACATTGAAGGAGGGAGTCTATATAGTTGATTTGAGTGACTCCTTTCATTGTTGGACTCACCAAACCACTTACCTGTGTTTCAGGTTCAAAATGACCGTTTCTCGCTGAGAAGCAGCCAAAAAGCGGATTTCTGTAATAACATTGTTTTACCTTCTGATTTTTTAAGGCAAGCTATTGAAAACGTCAGAACATTGAAGGAGGGAGTCTATATAGTTGATTTGAGTGACTCCTTTCATTATTGGACTCACCAAACCACTTACCTGTGTTTCAGGTTCAAAATGACTGTTTCTCGCTGAGAAGCAGCCAAAAAGCGGATTTCTGTAATAGCATTGTTTTACCTTCTGATTTTTTAAGGCAAGCTATTGAAAAAGTCAGAAAATTGAAAGAGGGAGTCTATATAGATGATTTGAGTGACTCCTTTCATTGTTGGACTCACCAAACCACTTACCTGTGTTTCAGGTTCAAAATGACCGTTTCTCGCTGAGATACAGCCAAAAAGCGGATTTCTGTGATAAGACTGTTTTACCTTCTGATTTTTTAAGGCAAGCTATTGAAAACGTCAGAAAATTGAAGGAGGGAGTCTATATCGTTGATTTGACTGACTCCTTTCATTGTTGGACTCACCAAACCACTTACCTGTGTTTCAGGTTCAAAATGACCGTTTCTCGCTGAGATACAGCCAAAAGGCGGATTTCTGTGATAAGACTGTTTTACCTTCTGATTTTTTAAGGCAAGCTATTGAAAACGTCAGAACATTGAAGGAGGGAGTCTATATAGTTGATTTGAGTGACTCCTTTCATTATTGGACTCACCAAACCACTTACCTGTGTTTCAGGTTCAAAATGACCGTTTCTCGCTGAGATACAACCAAAAAGCGGATTTCTGTGATAAGACTGTTTTACCTTCTGATTTTTTAAGGCAAGCTATTGAAAACGTTAGAACATTGAAGGAGGGAGTCTATATATTTGATTTGAGTGACTCCTTTCATTATTGGACTCACCAAACCACTTACCTGTGTTTCAGGTTCAAAATGACTGTTTCTCGCTGAGAAGCAGCCAAAAAGCGGATTTCTGTAATAACATTGATTTACCTTCTGATTTTTTTAAGACAAGCTATTGAAAACGTCAGAACATTGAAGGAGGGAGTCTATATAGTTGATTTGAGTGACTCCTTTCATTGTTGGACTCACCAAACAACTTACCTGTGGTTGAGGTTGAAGATGACTGTTTCTGGCTGTGATACAGCCAAAAAGCGGATTTCTGTGAAAACACAGTTGAACCTTCTGATTTTTTAAGGCAAGCTATTGAAAACGTCAGAAAATTGAAGGAAGGAGTCTATATAGTTGATTTGAGTGACTCCTTTCATTATTGGACTCACCAAACCACTTACCTGTGTTTCAGGTTGAAAATGATCGTTTCTGGCTGAGATAAAGCTAAAAAGCGGATTTCTGTGAAAACACTGTTTTACCTTCTGATTTTTTAAGGCAAGCTATTGAAAGAGTGACTCCTTTCATTATTGGACTCACCAAACCACTTAGAAAGTTTTCAAAGTTCCAACTGAGTGCAGCTAAATTCATCCATGGAGCTCTGCTTCCATCTTGTGGCCAAAAAAGGATCTTCTCCCGGGTAGACAACACTGCAATGTCCCCCTCTTTTCTGCTGATATTTTCAATTCTGGTGGAGTAAAGCCAGTCAAAAAATATGCAAAAGGAGGGCCCCATCATTGCTAAGCCATTTTGATCATTTTTAGATTTTTAAAAGTCATTTTAGACAAGTTGGAGGCATTTTAATGCAGTGTTTCTGCTGCTTTTTAACCCTGGCTGAAGTGCAATTTTCTCCTCTTTTCTTTCATTTGGCTGAAGTAAAGCCAGGAAAAACATGTGCAAAAGGCAGGCCGCACCATTGCTAACCCATTTTGATAATTTTTTGACTTTTAGATTGTGATTTTAGACAAGTTTGAGTAATTTTAATGCGGCATTTCGGCTGCTGTTTTTGGCTGAGTCTGGAGTGAGATTTTCCCCTCTTTTCTTCTCATGTTTCTAATTTGGCTGAAGCAAATGAAGGCAAAAAATGCTCAAAAGACAAAGCCCATTTTTGTGAAGGAATTGTGTTTATTTTCAGATTTTTACACTTTATTTCAGAGCAGTTGGAGACATTTTAATGCTGTCATTCTGCCTTTTAAGGCGAATGTGCAGTACCTCTTTTTGTCCACAGCACGGCGCAGTGATGCGCTCCCGGTAATGGGCGGGAGGGGGGAGGAGGGGGCAGACCTGTGTTTCAGGTTCAAAATAACTGTTTCTCGCTGCAGCCAAAAAACAGCCAAAAAGCGGATTTCTGTGAAAACACAGTTGAACCTTCTGATTTTTTAAGGCAAGCTATTGAAAACGTCAGAAAATTGAAGGAAGGAGTCTATATAGTTGATTTGAGTGACTCCTTTCATTATTGGACTCACCAAACCACTTACCTGTGTTTCAGGTTGAAAATGATCGTTTCTGGCTGAGATACAGCTAAAAAGCGGATTTCTGTGAAAACACTGTTTTACCTTCTGATTTTTTAAGGCAAGCTATTGAAAGAGTGACTCCTTTCATTATTGGACTCACCAAACCACTTAGAAAGTTTTCAAAGTTCCAACTGAGTGCAGCTAAATTCATCCATGGAGCTCTGCTTCCATCTTGTGGCCAAAAAAGGAACTTCTCCCGGGTAGACAACACTGCAATGTCCCCCTCTTTTCTGCTGATATTTTCAATTCTGGTGGAGTAAAGCCAGTCAAAAAATATGCAAAAGGAGGGCCCCATCATTGCTAAGCCATTTTGATCATTTTTAGATTTTTAAAAGTCATTTTAGACAAGTTGGAGGCATTTTAATGCAGTGTTTCTGCTGCTTTTTAACCCTGGCTGAAGTGCAATTTTCTCCTCTTTTCTTTCATTTGGCTGAAGTAAAGCCAGGAAAAACATGTGCAAAAGGCAGGCCGCACCATTGCTAACCCATTTTGATAATTTTTTGACTTTTAGATTGTGATTTTAGACAAGTTTGAGTAATTTTAATGCGGCATTTCGGCTGCTGTTTTTGGCTGAGTCTGGAGTGAGATTTTCCCCTCTTTTCTTCTCATGTTTCTAATTTGGCTGAAGCAAATGAAGGCAAAAAATGCTCAAAAGACAAAGCCCATTTTTGTGAAGGAATTGTGTTTATTTTCAGATTTTTACACTTTATTTCAGAGCAGTTGGAGACATTTCAATGCTGTCATTCTGCCTTTTAGGCGAATGTGCAGTACCTCTTTTTGTCCACAGCACGGCGCAGTGATGCGCTCTCGGTAATGGGCTGGACCTGTGTTTCAGGTTCAAAATAACTGTTTCTCGCTGCAGCCAAAAAACAGCCAAAAAGCGGATTTCTGTGATAACACTGTTTTACCTTCTGATTTTTAAGGCAAGCTATTGAAAACGTCAGAAAATTGAAGGAAGGAGTCTATATATAGTTGATTTGAGTGACTCCTTTCATTATTGGACTCACCAAACCACTTACCTGTGTTTCAGGTTCAAAATGATCGTTTCTGGCTGAGATACAGCTAAAAAGCGGATTTCTGTGAAAACACAGTTGAACCTTCTGATTTTTTAAGGCAAGCTATTGAAAACGTCAGAAAATTGAAGGAAGGAGTCTATATAGTTGATTTGAGTGACTCCTTTCATTATTGGACTCACCAAACCACTTACCTGTGTTTCAGGTTGAAAATGATCGTTTCTGGCTGAGATACAGCTAAAAAGCGGATTTCTGTGAAAACACTGTTTTACCTTCTGATTTTTTAAGGCAAGCTATTGAAAGAGTGACTCCTTTCATTATTGGACTCACCAAACCACTTAGAAAGTTTTCAAAGTTCCAACTGAGTGCAGCTAAATTCATCCATGGAGCTCTGCTTCCATCTTGTGGCCAAAAAAGGAACTTCTCCCGGGTAGACAACACTGCAATGTCCCCCTCTTTTCTGCTGATATTTTCAATTCTGGTGGAGTAAAGCCAGTCAAAAAATATGCAAAAGGAGGGCCCCATCATTGCTAAGCCATTTTGATCATTTTTAGATTTTTAAAAGTCATTTTAGACAAGTTGGAGGCATTTTAATGCAGTGTTTCTGCTGCTTTTTAACCCTGGCTGAAGTGCAATTTTCTCCTCTTTTCTTTCATTTGGCTGAAGTAAAGCCAGGAAAAACATGTGCAAAAGGCAGGCCGCACCATTGCTAACCCATTTTGATAATTTTTTGACTTTTAGATTGTGATTTTAGACAAGTTTGAGTAATTTTAATGCGGCATTTCGGCTGCTGTTTTGGGCTGAGTCTGGAGTGAGATTTTCCCCTCTTTTCTTCTCATGTTTCTAATTTGGCTGAAGCAAATGAAGGCAAAAAATGCTCAAAAGACAAAGCACATTTTTGTGAAGGAATTGTGTTTATTTTCAGATTTTTACACTTTATTTCAGAGCAGTTGGAGACATTTTAATGCTGTCATTCTGCCTTTTAGGCGAATGTGCAGTACCTCTTTTTGTCCACAGCACGACGCAGTGATGCGCTCCCGGTAATGGGCGGGGGGGGGGGATGGAGGGGGCAGACCTGTGTTTCAGGTTCAAAATAACTGTTTCTCGCTGCAGCCAAAAAACAGCCAAAAAGCGGATTTCTGTGAAAACACAGTTGAACCTTCTGATTTTTTAAGGCAAGCTATTGAAAACGTCAGAAAATTGAAGGAAGGAGTCTATATAGTTGATTTGAGTGACTCCTTTCATTATTGGACTCACCAAACCACTTACCTGTGTTTCAGGTTGAAAATGATCGTTTCTGGCTGAGATACAGCTAAAAAGCGGATTTCTGTGAAAACACTGTTTTACCTTCTGATTTTTTAAGGCAAGCTATTGAAAGAGTGACTCCTTTCATTATTGGACTCACCAAACCACTTAGAAAGTTTTCAAAGTTCCAACTGAGTGCAGCTAAATTCATCCATGGAGCTCTGCTTCCATCTTGTGGCCAAAAAAGGAACTTCTCCCGGGTAGACAACACTGCAATGTCCCCCTCTTTTCTGCTGATATTTTCAATTCTGGTGGAGTAAAGCCAGTCAAAAAATATGCAAAAGGAGGGCCCCATCATTGCTAAGCCATTTTGATCATTTTTAGATTTTTAAAAGTCATTTTAGACAAGTTGGAGGCATTTTAATGCAGTGTTTCTGCTGCTTTTTAACCCTGGCTGAAGTGCAATTTTCTCCTCTTTTCTTTCATTTGGCTGAAGTAAAGCCAGGAAAAACATGTGCAAAAGGCAGGCCGCACCATTGCTAACCCATTTTGATAATTTTTTGACTTTTAGATTGTGATTTTAGACAAGTTTGAGTAATTTTAATGCGGCATTTCGGCTGCTGTTTTTGGCTGAGTCTGGAGTGAGATTTTCCCCTCTTTTCTTCTCATGTTTCTAATTTGGCTGAAGCAAATGAAGGCAAAAAATGCTCAAAAGACAAAGCCCATTTTTGTGAAGGAATTGTGTTTATTTTCAGATTTTTACACTTTATTTCAGAGCAGTTGGAGACATTTCAATGCTGTCATTCTGCCTTTTAGGCGAATGTGCAGTACCTCTTTTTGTCCACAGCACGGCGCAGTGATGCGCTCTCGGTAATGGGCTGGACCTGTGTTTCAGGTTCAAAATAACTGTTTCTCGCTGCAGCCAAAAAACAGCCAAAAAGCGGATTTCTGTGATAACACTGTTTTACCTTCTGATTTTTAAGGCAAGCTATTGAAAACGTCAGAAAATTGAAGGAAGGAGTCTATATATAGTTGATTTGAGTGACTCCTTTCATTATTGGACTCACCAAACCACTTACCTGTGTTTCAGGTTCAAAATGATCGTTTCTGGCTGAGATACAGCTAAAAAGCGGATTTCTGTGAAAACACAGTTGAACCTTCTGATTTTTTAAGGCAAGCTATTGAAAACGTCAGAAAATTGAAGGAAGGAGTCTATATAGTTGATTTGAGTGACTCCTTTCATTATTGGACTCACCAAACCACTTACCTGTGTTTCAGGTTGAAAATGATCGTTTCTGGCTGAGATAAAGCTAAAAAGCGGATTTCTGTGAAAACACTGTTTTACCTTCTGATTTTTTAAGGCAAGCTATTGAAAGAGTGACTCCTTTCATTATTGGACTCACCAAACCACTTAGAAAGTTTTCAAAGTTCCAACTGAGTGCAGCTAAATTCATCCATGGAGCTCTGCTTCCATCTTGTGGCCAAAAAAGGAACTTCTCCCGGGTAGACAACACTGCAATGTCCCCCTCTTTTCTGCTGATATTTTCAATTCTGGTGGAGTAAAGCCAGTCAAAAAATATGCAAAAGGAGGGCCCCATCATTGCTAAGCCATTTTGATCATTTTTAGATTTTTAAAAGTCATTTTAGACAAGTTGGAGGCATTTTAATGCAGTGTTTCTGCTGCTTTTTAACCCTGGCTGAAGTGCAATTTTCTCCTCTTTTCTTTCATTTGGCTGAAGTAAAGCCAGGAAAAACATGTGCAAAAGGCAGGCCGCACCATTGCTGACCCATTTTGATAATTTTTTGACTTTTAGATTGTGATTTTAGACAAGTTTGAGTAATTTTAATGCGGCATTTCGGCTGCTGTTTTTGGCTGAGTCTGGAGTGAGATTTTCCCCTCTTTTCTTCTCATGTTTCTAATTTGGCTGAAGCAAATGAAGGCAAAAAATGCTCAAAAGACAAAGCACATTTTTGTGAAGGAATTGTGTTTATTTTCAGATTTTTACACTTTATTTCAGAGCAGTTGGAGACATTTCAATGCTGTCATTCTGCCTTTTAGGCGAATGTGCAGTACCTCTTTTTGTCCACAGCACGGCGCAGTGATGCGCTCCCGGTAATAGGCGGGGGGGGGGGGCAGACCTGTGTTTCAGGTTCAAAATAACTGTTTCTCGCTGCAGCCAAAAAACAGCCAAAAAGCGGATTTCTGTGATAACACTGAATTTTTAAGGCAAGCTATTGAAAACGTCAGAAAATTGAAAGAAGGAGTCTATATATAGTTGATTTGAAGGACTCCTTTCATTATTGGACTCACCAAACCACTTACCTGTGTTTCAGGTTCAAAATGATCGTTTCTGCCTGAGATACAGCTAAAAAGCGGATTTCTGTGAAAACACTGTTTTACCTTCTGATTTTTTAAGGCAAGCTATTGAAAACGTCAGAAAATTGAAGGAAGGAGTTTATATAGTTGATTTGAGTGACTCCTTTCATTATTGGACTCACCAAACCACTTACCTGTGTTTCAGGTTCAAAATGATCGTTTCTGCCTGAGATACAGCTAAAAAGCGGATTTCTGTGAAAACACAGTTGAACCTTCTGATTTTTTAATGCAAGCTATTGAAAACGTGAGAAAATTGAAGGAAGGAGTCTATATAGTTGATTTGAGTGACTCCTTTCATCATTGGACTCACCAAACAACTTACCTGTGGTTGAGGTTGAAAATGACCGTTTCTCGCTGAGATACAGCCAAAAAGCGGATTTCTGTGATAAGACTGTTTTACCTTCTGATTTTTTAAGGCAAGCTATTGAAAAAGTCAGACAATTGAAGGAGGGAGTCTTTATAGTTTATTTGAGTGACTCCTTTCATTGTTGGACTCACCAAACCACTTACAGTGTTTCAGGTACAAAATGACTGTTTCTCGCCTAGAAAATGCCAAAAAGCGGATTTCTGTAATAACATTGTTTTACCTTCTGAATTTTTAAGGCAACCTATTGAAAACGTCAGAAAATTGGAGAAAGAAGTCTATGTAGTTGATTTGAGGGACTCATTTCATTATTGGACTCACCAAACCACTTACAGTGTTTCAGGTACAAAATGATTGTTTCTGGCTGTGATACAGCCGAAAAGCGGATTTCTGTGATAGGACTGTTTTACCTTTTGATTTTTAAGGCAAGCTATTGAAAACGTCAGAAAATTGAAGGAGGGAGTCTTTATGGTTGATTTGAGTGACTCCTCTCATTATTGGACTCACCAAACCACTTACCTGTGTTTCAGGTTCAAAATGACTGTTTCTCGCTGAGAAGCAGCCAAAAAGCGGATTTCTGTAATAACATTGTTTTACCTTCTGATTTTTTAAGGCAAGCTATTGAAAAAGTCAGACAATTGAAGGAGGAAGTCTATATAGTTTATTTGAGTGACTCCTTTCATTGTTGGACTCACCAAACCACTTACCTGTGTTTCAAGTTCAAAATGACCGTTTCTCGCTGAGATACAGCCAAAAAGCGGATTTCTGTGATAAGACTGTTTTACCTTCTGATTTTTTAAGGCAAGCTATTGAAAAAGTCAGACAATTGAAGGAGGGAGTCTATATAGTTTATTTGAGTGACTCCTTTCATTGTTGGACTCACCAAACCACTTACCTGTGTTTCAAGTTCAAAATGACCGTTTCTCGCTGAGATACAGCCAAAAAGCGGATTTCTGTGATAAGACTGTTTTACCTTCTGATTTTTTAAGGCAAGCTATTGAAAAAGTCAGACAATTGAAGGAGGGAGTCTTTATAGTTTATTTGAGTGACTCCTTTCATTGTTGGACTCACCAAACCACTTACAGTGTTTCAGGTACAAAATGATTGTTTCTCGCTGAGAAACTGCCAAAAAGCGGATTTCTGTCATAACATTGATTTACCTTCTGATTTTTTAAGGCAAGCTATTGAAAACGTTAGAAAATTGGAGAAAGGTGTCTATGTAGTTGATTTGAGAGACTCATTTCATTATTGGACTCACCAAACCACTTACAGTGTTTCAGGTAGAAAATGACTGTTTCTCGCTGAGAAAATGCCAAAAAGCGGATTTCTGTCATAACATTGATTTACCTTCTGATTTTTCAAGGCAAGCTATTGAAAACGTCAGAAAATTGGAGAAAGGAGTCTAAGTAGTTGATTTGAGAGACTCATTTCATTATTGGACTCACCAAACCACTTACAGTGTTTCAGGTACAAAATGACTGTTTCTCGCCTAGAAAATGCCAAAAAGCGGATTTCTGTAATAACATTGTTTTACCTTCTGAATTTTTAAGGCAACCTATTGAAAACGTCAGAAAATTGGAGAAAGGAGTCTATGTAGTTGATTTGAGGGACTCATTTCATTATTGGACTCACCAAACCACTTACAGTGTTTCAGGTACAAAATGACTGTTTCTCGCTGAGAAACTGCCAAAAAGCGGATTTCTGTAATAACATTGTTTTACCTTCTGATTTTTTAAGGCAAGCTATTGAAAACGTTAGAAAATTGGAGAAAGGTGTCTATGTAGTTGATTTGAGAGACTCATTTCATTATTGGACTCACCAAACCACTTACAGTGTTTCAGGTACAAAATGACTGTTTCTCGCTGAGAAAATGCCAAAAAGCGGATTTCTGTCATAACATTGATTTACCTTCTGATTTTTCAAGGCAAGCTATTGAAAACGTCAGAAAATTGGAGAAAGGAGTCTATGTAGTTGATTTGAGCGACTCATTTCATTATTGGACTCACCAAACCACTTACAGTGTTTCAGGTACAAAATGACTGTTTCTCGCTGAGAAACTGCCAAAAAGCGGATTTCTGTCATAACATTGATTTACCTTCTGATTTTTTAAGGCAAGCTATGGAAAACGTCAGAAAATTGGAGAAAGGAGTCTATGTAGTTGATTTGAGAGACTCATTTCAGTATTGGACTCACCAAACCACTTACAGTGTTTCAGGTACAAAATGACTGTTTCTCGCTGAGAAAATGGCAAAAAGCGGATTTCTGTAATAACATTGTTTTACCTTCTGATTTTTTAAGGCAAGCTATTGAAAACGTTAGAAAATTGGAAAAACTAGTCTATGTAGTTGATTTGAGAGACTCATTTCATTATTGGACTCACCAAACCACTTACAGTGTTTCAGGTACAAAATGACTGTTTCTCGCTGAGAAAATGCCAAAAAGCGGATTTCTGTCATAACATTGATTTACCTTCTGATTTTTCAAGGCAAGCTATTGAAAACGTCAGAAAATTGGAGAAAGGAGTCTATGTAGTTGATTTGAGAGACTCATTTCATTATTGGACTCACCAAACCACTTACAGTGTTTCAGGTACAAAATGACTGTTTCTCGCTGAGAAAATGCCAAAAAGCGGATTTCTGTCATAACATTGATTTACCTTCTGATTTTTCAAGGCAAGCTATTGAAAACGTTAGAAAATTGGAGAAAGGTGTCTATGTAGTTGATTTGAGAGACTCATTTCATTATTGGACTCACCAAACCACTTACAGTGTTTCAGGTACAAAATGACTGTTTCTCGCTGAGAAAATGCCAAAAAGCGGATGTCTGTCATAACATTGATTTACCTTCTGATTTTTCAAGGCAAGCTATTGAAAACGTCGGAAAATTGGAGAAAGGAGTCTAAGTAGTTGATTTGAGAGACTCATTTCATTATTGGACTCACCAAACCACTTACAGTGTTTCAGGTACAAAATGACTGTTTCTCGCCTAGAAAATGCCAAAAAGCGGATTTCTGTAATAACATTGTTTTACCTTCTGAATTTTTAAGGCAACCTATTGAAAACGTCAGAAAATTGGAGAAAGAAGTCTATGTAGTTGATTTGAGGGACTCATTTCATTATTGGACTCACCAAACCACTTACAGTGTTTCAGGTACAAAATGACTGTTTCTCGCTGAGAAACTCCAAAAAGCGGATTTCTGTCATAACATTGATTTACCTTGTGATTTTTTAAGGCAAGCTATTGAAAACGTCAGAAAATTGGAGAAAGGTGTCTATGTAGTTGATTTGAGCGACTCATTTCATTATTGGACGCACCAAACCACTTACAGTGTTTCAGGTACAAAATGACTGTTTCTCGCTGAGAAAATGCCAAAAAGCGGATTTCTGTCATAACATTGATTTACCTTCTGATTTTTCAAGGCAAGCTATTGAAAACGTCAGAAAATTGGAGAAAGGTGTCTATGTAGTTGATTTGAGAGATTCATTTCATTATTGGACTCACCAAACCACTTACAGTGTTTCAGGTACAAAATGACTGTTTCTCGCTGAGAAAATGCCAAAAAGCGGATTTCTGTCATAACATTGATTTACCTTCTGATTTTTCAAGGCAAGCTATTGAAAATGTTAGAAAATTGGAGAAAGGTGTCTATGTAGTTGATTTGAGAGACTCATTTCATTATTGGACTCACCAAACCACTTACAGTGTTTCAGGTACAAAATGACTGTTTCTCGCTGAGAAAATGCCAAAAAGCGGATTTCTGTCATAACATTGATTTACCTTCTGATTTTTCAAGGCAAGCTATTGAAAACGTTAGAAAATTGGAAAAACTAGTCTATGTAGTTGATTTGAGAGATTCATTTCATTATTGGACTCACCAAACCACTTACAGTGTTTCAGGTACAAAATGACTGTTTCTCGCTGAGAAAATGCCAAAAAGCAGATTTCTGTCATAACATTGATTTACCTTCTGATTTTTTCAAGGCAAGCTATTGAAAATGTCAGAACATTGGAGAAAGGAGACTATGTAGTTGATTTGAGAGACTCGTTTCATTATTGGACTCACCATACCACTTACAGTGTTTCAGGTACAAAATTTCTCGCTGAGAAAATGCCAAAAAGCGGATTTCTGTCATAACATTGATTTACCTCCTGATTTTTCAAGGCAAGCTATTGAAAACGTTAGAAAATTGGAAAAACTAGTCTATGTAGTTGATTTGAGAGATTCATTTCATTATTGGACTCACCAAACCACTTACAGTGTTTCAGGTACAAAATGACTGTTTCTCGCTGAGAAAATGCCAAAAAGCGGATTTCTGTCATAACATTGATTTACCTTCTGATTTTTCAAGGCAAGCTATTGAAAACGTCAGAACATTGGAGAAAGGAGACTATGTAGTTGATTTGAGAGACTCGTTTCATTATTGGACTCACCATACCACTTACAGTGTTTCAGGTACAAAATGACTGTTTCTCGCTGAGAAAATGCCAAAAAGCGGATTTCTGTAATAACATTGTTTTACCTTCTGATTTTTTAAGGCAAGCTATTGAAAACGTCAGAAAATTGGAGAAAGGAGTCTATGTAGTTGATTTGAGAGACTCATTTCATTATTGGACTCACCAAACCACTTACAGTGTTTCAGGTACAAAATGACTGTTTCTCGCTGAGAAACTGCCAAAAAGCGGATTTCTGTCATAACATTGATTTACCTTCTGATTTTTTAAGGCAAGCTATTGAAAACGTTAGAAAATTGGAGAAAGGTGTCTATGTAGTTGATTTGAGAGATTCATTTCATTATTGGACTCACCAAACCGCTTACAGTGTTTCAGGTTCAAAATGACTGTTTCTCGCTGAGAAAATGCCAAAAAGCGGATTTCTGTAATAACATTGATTTACCTTCTGATTTTTCAAGGCAAGCTATTGAAAACGTCAGAAAATTGGAGAAAAGAGTCTATGTAGTTTGATTTGAGAGACTCATTTCATTATTGGACTCACCAAACCACTTACAGTGTTTCAGGTACAAAATGACTGTTTCTCGCTGAGAAAAGGCCAAAAAGCGGATTTCTGTCATAACATTGATTTACCTTCTGATTTTTTAAGGCAAGCTATTGAAAACGTTGGAAAATTGGAGAAAGGTGTCTATGTAGTTGATTTGAGGGACTCATTTCATTATTGGACTCACCAAACCACTTACAGTGTTTCAGGTACAAAATGACTGTTTCTCGCTGAGAAAATGCCAAAAAGCGGATTTCTGTCATAACATTGATTTACCTTCTGATTTTTCAAGGCAAGCTATTGAAAATGTCGGAAAATTGGAGAAAGGAGTCTATGTAGTTGATTTGAAGAGACTCATTTCATTATTGGACTCACCAAACCACTTACAGTGTTTCAGGTACAAAATGACTGTTTCTCGCTGAGAAAATGCCAAAAAGCGGATTTCTGTCATAACATTGATTTACCTTCTTATTTTTTAAGGCAAGCTATTGAAAACGTTAGAAAATTGGAGAAAGGTGTCTATGTAGTTGATTTGAGAGACTCATTTCATTATTGGACTCACCAAACCACTTACAGTGTTTCAGGTACAAAATGATTGTTTCTCGCTGAGAAAATGCCAAAAAGCGGATTTCTGTCATAACATTGATTTACTTTCTGATTTTTCAAGGCAAGCTATTGAAAACGTCATAAAATTGGAGAAAGGAGTCTATGTAGTTGATTTGAGAGACTCATTTCATTATTGGACTCACCAAACCACTTACAGTGTTTCAGGTACAAAATGACTGTTTCTCGCTGAGAAAATGCCAAAAAGCGGATTTCTGTCATAACATTGATTTACCTTCTGATTTTTTAAGGCAAGCTATTGAAAACGTTGGAAAATTGGAGAAAGGTGTCTATGTAGTTGATTTGAGGGACTCATTTCATTATTGGACTCACCAAACCACTTACAGTGTTTCAGGTACAAAATGACTGTTTCTCGCTGAGAAAATGCCAAAAAGCGGATTTCTGTCATAACATTGATTTACCTTCTGATTTTTTAAGGCAAGCTATTGAAAACGTTAGAAAATTGGAGAAAGGTGTCTATGTAGTTGATTTGAGAGACTCATTTCATTATTGGACTCACCAAACCACTTACAGTGTTTCAGGTACAAAATGACTGTTTCTCGCTGAGAAAATGCCAAAAAGCGGATTTCTGTCATAACATTGATTTACCTTCTGATTTTTTAAGGCAAGCTATTGAAAACGTTGGAAAATTGGAGAAAGGTGTCTATGTAGTTGATTTGAGGGACTCATTTCATTATTGGACTCACCAAACCACTTACAGTGTTTCAGGTACAAAATGACTGTTTCTCGCTGAGAAAATGCCAAAAAGCGGATTTCTGTCATAACATTGATTTACCTTCTGATTTTTCAAGGCAAGCTATTGAAAATGTCGGAAAATTGGAGAAAGGAGTCTATGTAGTTGATTTGAGAGACTCATTTCATTATTGGACTCACCAAACCACTTACAGTGTTTCAGGTACAAAATGACTGTTTCTCGCTGAGAAAATGCCAAAAAGCGGATTTCTGTCATAACATTGATTTACCTTCTGATTTTTCAAGGCCCCTTCATTATTGGACTCACCAAACCACTTACAGTGTTTCAGGTTCAAAATGACTGTTTCTCGCTGAGAAACTGCCAAAAAGCGGATTTCTGTAATAACATTGTTTCAAGTGTCTGAGAGAGCTTAGCAAGGGGCCTCGCATTGACCATTACTTCCTTAGAGGTAGGGCAAATCAGTCGAGTGAAGCCCAATGGCAGCATATTCACCACAGTCCACAGGGTATCAGAACCCCAGACGAAGCTCAATCAAGCACAGATCCATTTATGAACATCAGCCCAGAGCCCATCCAGCCACAGACAGCAGTAGAGCGGAGGCTGACTGGACGAAAACCTCAAATCTTGTGGCCTAAATCCTGTCAGAAAAAGGAGTGGGAAACCACAGACACAGACCTCGTCCACCTTTTAGAAGGTCTGAAAGGGGGTGTGGAGAAAAAACTGGACAAGATCGGAGAGACCATTTATAGCTATGGAGCAGAGAGATTTGGTGTGAAACGTGAGAACTTGCAGACACAGAAGGAACCATCTGCTCATCTCAAGTCCAGGAGACAACAAGAGATTCAGAGACTCGTGAAAGAAAGGAGGTGCCTGAGGAAACAATGGAAGAAGGCCACGGAAGTGGAAAGGAAAGGCCTTGGGGCACTACAGGGCGACATCAAGCAGCGTCTGGCAGCACTGCGAAGAGCAGAATGCCTGAGAAGGCAACATAAGAAGAGAGAGCGAACGAGGACTGCCTTCTACAGAGATCCCTATAAATTTGTTAAGGACCTCTTTGTCAGGGAGAAATCTGGGACCCTCAAAGTACCCATAAGAGAACTGGAAGAACATCTTCGGAAGACCTACTCCGACAAACAGAGGCATGTGCCAGCCAGCATTCCGGAGGATATGCCACCCATCCAACCACCTGAGCACCAGATGGAAACAAGGCCCCCCACATGGAGCGAAGTTGAGAGCACAGTAAAACGGGCAAGAACAGCTTCAGCCCCGGGGCCCAACGGCATTCCATACAGGGTGTATAAGAACACGCCAGGCATCTTGAAATACCTCTGGAAGCTTATGAAAGTGGCATGGGAAAAAGGAATGATACCAAAGGCATGGCGACGGGCAGGAGGGATCCTGATTCCCAAAGAGAAGAATTCCTCAACCATCGAGCAGTTTCGCCAGATCAGCCTTCTCAATGTGGAAGGAAAGATTTTCTTCAGTGTCGTGGCCCGTAGGCTCTCAGCATTCCTGCTGGCGAACAACTTTGTTGACACCTCAGTGCAAAAGGCAGGGATAAGTGGGTTCTCAGGTTACTTGGAACACACAAATGTCATCGGGCACCAAGTACAGACGGCCAAGAAGGAGAAGAAAGACCTGCATGTGGTGTTTTTAGATCTTGCCAATGCCTTCGGGTCAGTGCCTCATGAGATCTTGTGGACAGCGTTCAACTTCTTTCAAGTGCCAGAGGGCATCACAAGTCTAGTCAAAGCCTACTTCCAGGATCTCCAATTCTGTGTTACAGCACAGGATAGTACAACTGCCTGGCAGCACCTTGAGATAGGCATTATGGCGGGCTGCACCATCTCGCCACTGGTGTTTACAATGGCAATGGAGCTACTTATTCGTGCATCACGATGGGTGGTTGGAGGAGAACGATTGAAGAGCGGGCTCCGTCTTCCCCCAATCAGGGCGTACATGGACGACATGACGACAATAACAACAACGGTCGCATGTACCAAACGTCTGCTGGAGAAACTCCGGGGAAACATCAAATGGGCACGAATGGAGATTAAACCCAGCAAATCCCGTAGCATCTCCATTGTCAAAGGTAAGCTCACCAATGCAACGTTCTATGTGGACGACCAGCCAATCCCAACAGTTCTGGAGAAGCCTATCAAAAGCCTTGGCCGATGGTATAGCGCAGAACTTAAAGACTCTGAGCAGGTGGAACAACTCAGGCAGGATACAATCAGCGGCCTCAAGCAGATTAACAACACTGCTCTCCCTGGAAAATTGAAGCTATGGTGCTTTAAGTTTGGGCTGCTACCTCGCCTCATGTGGCCAATTTCCATCTATGAGGTCACCTTATCTCATGTCAATCGGCTTGAGAGACTGGTGAATGCCCGAGTGAGGAAGTGGCTTGGACTGCCGAGATGCCTTTCCAGCATAGGCCTGTATGGCAATGGAGCGCTCTCCCTTCCAATCTCAAGCCTGGTGGAGGAGTACAAATGTGCCAAAACAAGGGTGGAAATGACTCTTACAGAATCCCGGGACCCATGCGTCAGAGATGCGGCTCCAAACCTGGCAAAAGGGAGGAAATGGAAACCATCTGCAGCAGTAGCAGTGGCAAAGACCACCCTCAGACACCGGGATATAGTGGGACGAGTCCAACATGGCAGAGGGGGTCTTGGCCTGGAAGCAACAACACCCGCTTGGCAAAAGGCTACTCCGTCTGAACGGCGACACATGGTGGTTGAGGAGGTGCGCAACCAGGGGGAGGCAGCCAGGTGTGCCAAGGCAGTCTCCCAAGCCCAGCAAGGACGCTGGATGAGGAGGGAGGGTGTGGAGAGGAGGAAAATCACGTGGAATGAGATGTGGAGCATGGAGGCTAATAGGCTCAGCTTCATCATCAGAGCCACTTATGATGTCCTGCCCTCTCCAACCAACCTACATCTCTGGTATGGAGAGGACCCAGCCTGCCTGCAGTGTGCAGCCCCAGCAACCCTCAAACACATCCTGGTGGGTTGCAAGACCAGCCTGACTCAAGGAAGATACACCTGGCGCCATAACCAAGGGTTGTAGGGCTTGGCTGCCGAACTTGAGGACAAGAGGGTCACCATCAACGCCATGCCTTTCAAAACCCAGACCACCCTCCCACGGAAGACAACATTCGTCCGACAAGGGGAGAAACGGAGAACCAAGCCATCACCTCCAAACTCAGGCCCACTGGACACAGCCCGGGATTGGGAAATGCGGGTAGACCTCAGCCAGAGGCTCACTTTCCCGCCAGAAATCGCAGCAACCAACCTGCGCCCAGATTTGGTCCTCTGGTCCAAGTCCTGCCGGCGTGTCTTCATTGTGGAGCTGACTGTCCCGTGGGAGGATAACATCGACGAAGCATTCGAAAGAAAAACGCTGCGTTATGCTAACCTAGCAGCTGATGCTGAGGCGCGGGGATGGAACGTAAAGGTGTGGCCAGTGGAGGTTGGCTGCCGAGGCTTTGTAGCCAGGTCCACCACACGGCTCCTGAAGGAAGTTGGGATCAGAGGACAGGCCCAGCGGAAGGCAATAAAAGAACTTGCCAAAGCAGCCGAACGGAGCAGTCACTGGCTGTGGCTGAAACGGAGGGATGCAACATGGGCTGTTTGATGACCACGGGGTGCCACCATATGACACACACCCAGGTCTGATCAGCCTGTGGCAGGCCAACCTTGGAAGAGGGTGTATTGTGTTAAGAGGCCGAAACACCTGATGAAGACAAGGCACACAACTGATGACGTGTAGATTTGGTGGTGCCCCGCGATCCTGTCAAAACTCCACCCCACAGTCATGTCCGATAGGAGTTATCGTGCTGATATATTTTAGGGATATTAACAGCTAGTCCTATTAAGAATCCTACCTTCTGATTTTTTAAGGCAAGCTATTGAAAACGTCAGAAAATTGGAGAAAGGAGTCTATGTAGTTGATTTGAGAGACTCATTTCATTATTGGACTCACCAAACCACTTACAGTGTTTCAGGTACAAAATGACTGTTTCTCGCTGAGAAAATGCCAAAAGGCGGATTTCTGTCATAACATTGATTTACCTTCTGATTTTTTAAGGCAAGCTATTGAAAACGTTGGAAAATTGGAGAAAGGTGTCTATGTAGTTGATTTGAGGGACTCATTTCATTATTGGACTCACCAAACCACTTACAGTGTTTCAGGTACAAAATGACTGTTTCTCGCTGAGAAAATGCCAAAAAGCGGATTTCTGTCATAACATTGATTTACCTTCTGATTTTTCAAGGCAAGCTATTGAAAATGTCGGAGAATTGGAGAAAGGAGTCTATGTAGTTGATTTGAGAGACTCATTTCATTATTGGACTCACCAAACCACTTACAGTGTTTCAGGTACAAAATGACTGTTTCTCGCTGAGAAAATGCCAAAAAGCGGATTTCTGTCATAACATTGATTTACCTTCTTATTTTTTAAGGCAAGCTATTGAAAACGTTAGAAAATTGGAGAAAGGTGTCTATGTAGTTGATTTGAGAGACTCATTTCATTATTGGACTCACCAAACCACTTACAGTGTTTCAGGTACAAAATGACTGTTTCTCGCTGAGAAAATGCCAAAAAGCGGATTTCTGTCATAACATTGATTTACCTTCTGATTTTTCAAGGCAAGCTATTGAAAACGTCATAAAATTGGAGAAAGGAGTCTATGTAGTTGATTTGAGAGACTCATTTCATTATTGGACTCACCAAACCACTTACAGTGTTTCAGGTACAAAATGACTGTTTCTCGCTGAGAAAATGCCAAAAAGCGGATTTCTGTCATAACATTGATTTACCTTCTGATTTTTTAAGGCAAGCTATTGAAAACGTTAGAAAATTGGAGAAAGGAGTCTATGTAGTTGATTTGAGAGACTCATTTCATTATTGGACTCACCAAACCACTTACAGTGTTTCAGGTACAAAATGACTGTTTCTCGCTGAGAAAATGCCAAAAAGCGGATTTCTGTCATAACATTGATTTACCTTCTGATTTTTCAAGGCAAGCTATTGAAAATGTCGGAAAATTGGAGAAAGGAGTCTATGTAGTTGATTTGAGAGACTCATTTCATTATTGGACTCACCAAACCACTTACAGTGTTTCAGGTACAAAATGACTGTTTCTCGCTGAGAAAATGCCAAAAAGCGGATTTCTGTCATAACATTGATTTACCTTCTGATTTTTTAAGGCAAGCTATTGAAAACGTTAGAACATTGGAGAAAGGTGTCTATGTAGTTGATTTGAGAGACTCATTTCATTATTGGACTCACCAAACCACTTACAGTGTTTCAGGTCCAAAATGACTGTTTCTCGCTGAGAAAATGCCAAAAAGCGGATTTCTGTCATAACATTGATTTACCTTCTGATTTTTCAAGGCAAGCTATTGAAAACGTCATAAAATTGGAGAAAGGAGTCTATGTAGTTGATTTGAGAGACTCATTTCATTATTGGACTCACCAAACCACTTACAGTGTTTCAGGTACAAAATGACTGTTTCTCGCTGAGAAAATGCCAAGAAGCGGATTTCTGTCATAACATTGATTTACCTTCTGATTTTTTAAGGCAAGCTATTGAAAACGTTAGAAAATTGGAGAAAGGTGTCTATGTAGTTGATTTGAGAGACTCATTTCATTATTGGACTCTCCAAACCGCTTACAGTGTTTCAGGTACAAAATGACTGTTTCTCGCTGAGAAAATGCCAAAAAGCGGATTTCTGTCATAACATTGATTTACCTTCTTATTTTTTTAAGGCAAGCTATTGAAAACGTTAGAAAATTGGAGAAAGGTGTCTATGTAGTTGATTTGAGAGACTCATTTCATTATTGGACTCACCAAACCACTTACAGTGTTTCAGGTACAAAATGACTGTTTCTCGCTGAGAAAATGCCAAAAAGCGGATTTCTGTCATAACATTGATTTACCTTCTGATTTTTCAAGGCAAGCTATTGAAAACGTCATAAAATTGGAGAAAGGAGTCTATGTAGTTGATTTGAGAGACTCATTTCATTATTGGACTCACCAAACCACTTACAGTGTTTCAGGTACAAAATGACTGTTTCTCGCTGAGAAAATGCCAAAAAGCGGATTTCTGTCATAACATTGATTTACCTTCTGATTTTTCAAGGCAAGCTATTGAAAACGTTAGAAAATTGGA
>NW_026906196.1:605000-623000 GCF_033807715.1 Cololabis saira | reverse complement strand
CCCTTTAAGTTGTTCAATGTTCAAGGTTCAATGTTCAGTTCAGTCAGTCAGTTCAGACTTAAGGATTTGGGATTGGGACTGGGGTTTGGACTGGGGCTTGGGCAGAGGTTGGGACTGGGGTTTGGACTGGGGGGTTCTCCCTATTGGGGAGAAGGCACAAGCCTACCACACATGATGGGGACTGTGGGAGGAGAGTCCAGGCTCGATCTCAGGTTCAGTTCCAGGACTGGGGAAAGCTCACCATCTAACACAAAAAACCTGGCCTGAAAGGCCAGGTGAAACGAACCAAAAATCAGTGTTTGTTGCAACAATTCAATCATTCATAAATCAAACAATTCTTCTTTTCAAATTCTTTTAGCATGCTTTTAGATCATTTTAAATGCTTTTAAATGCTTTTTAAATGCTTTTAAATCACAATATTTTTCCAAAATCAATTACTTCATGAGCTCAAATAATCATTTCAAAACAAACCAAAAGTTATAAATCAACTCAAAATAAATACAGCTCAAGCCATCAGATATAAGAGCTCAGTGTTCAGGCATTGTGGCCTGGTGAACATTCAACCATTAGCTTTCAAACATTAGCTTTCAAACATAAGCTTGTTTTTGTATCAACCTCAATGTTAACCGATCAACCAAACCAGTGACTATAGTTTGAGTAAACTCACCGCTGAGTAGGAATGAAATCTCTGGCACACAGCCGGGCAGCACACCTAACACTGCTAACACTGCTTGAGCACACCAAACATTTAGCTGGCAGGAAGTGGACTGAGGAGGAAGTGAAGGGGGATGTGACATCACTAAAAGCTTTGACTGTCAGGAACAGACAGGAGTGGTAACCATGGCTACCTGGGTTACACTTTCCCCCCCTTTTCTCAGGTACGTCCCTGTACATGTTAGTAGCTTAGTGTCAACTGGTTTTGGTCGATTGATCAGTACATTACATAGAACACTGTTCGCATTCAGGAACACCTGGGCCTGTCAAGGCATATGCTAATGCAGTAGTTAACCCATGAAATAATGATTTTGCTGCATCTGATTGCCCAGGTTTTGAATAATGTAATCGGTCTGGTGGTTTTGAGGCTCTAGATGAACGCCTGACCTCAACCACGGGGAGGTCGTCACTAGTGTCCGAGATTGAAGAATCCGAGGTAAGTGGTGCGTCCGGGGATTGGGTTATGTCTTCATGATCAGAGTCAGAACTTAGTTCTGGTGTTCCAGGTAAAGGTAAGTTTTCTTGGGTTTCAGGGTCGTCAGGTAAGTCTGAGGTTTCAGGTATGGGATCAGGTAAGTATGAGTTTTCAGGGTTGTCATTGCCATCAGGTGAGTTGGAATTAGGTAAGTTGGATAGGTTCAGAGGAGCATCCTCTGGTAATGCACCAGAGGATATGCTCTCCATGGGTGTTGGAACCATGAGAGATGGGTTTGGAACGTGAATTACTGTTGTGAATTTAGGAGGTTCAGAATTGTACCAGCGAGATGGGATGGTTTCCTCTTCATCTGATAGGTCTTCTGAGTTGGTATGATTATCTGGTTGCGGGAGTGGTTTTGGTCTGAGTGGCTGTTTCTTCGGTTGAGATATTACAGGTGCAGGTAAGTACCCACAAGGGAGTAGAAGATCCCTGTGTAATGTTCGAGAAGGCTTGTCCTTGTTCTCAGGTCTGACGGTGTAAACAGGAAGAGTACCAGCTCTTTTAACAACGATGTACACGTCAGATTCCCATTTGTCTGCTAGTTTGTGTTTGCCTCTCAAGCGTACATTTCTGACCAAAACACGATCTCCAACAGATAATTCGGAGGCAGTGACATGCTTGTCAAATCTGGCTTTGTTTCTTTGCATGACTTTCTCTGCATTTCCAGTCGCTATTTTATAGCTTTCCTCCAGGTGAGATTTGAGATCTTGAACATATTGAGAATGAGAAGAAGTTTGGTTGTCTGTAACAGGCAGTCCAAAAGCTAAATCAATGGGGAGTCTCGGTTGACGTCCGAACATAAGTTCGTAAGGCGTGAATCCGGTGACATCATTCCTGGTGCAGTTGTATGCATGCACTAGTGGTTTGACAAAATCCTTCCAGTTACTTTTGTCCTGTTCTGTTAGAGTTCCGAGCATGTTCAACAGTGTACGATTGAATCGTTCCACTGGGTTTCCTCTGGGGTGATATGGTGTTGTCCGGATTTTGTGTATTCCCGTTACTTTGCAAAGTTCCTTTATTGTTCGGGATTCAAAATCTGGTCCTTGATCACTGTGGAGTTTTTCAGGAATTCCGTAATGAATTAGAAAGTTATCCCATAGACATTTGGCAACAGTTTTGGCTTTTTGATTTGGTGTGGGTATTGCAACAGCATATTTCGTGAAATGGTCCGTCATTACAAGAATGTCTTTGATCCTTCCATCTGGTTCCAGTGATAAGAAATCCATGCATACGAGTTCCAGCGGTCTTGTTGTCTTTATGTTGACAAGAGGTGCAGCCTTCTCAGGTAAGGATTTCCTTTTCACACACCTTTCACAGGTTTTGATCTTTGTGATTACATCAGCAGACATCCTTGGCCAATAAAATCTGGTTCGGACCAGATCAAGTGTCCTGTCCATTCCCATATGGCCCATACGGTCATGCAGACCAATGAGAACTTGGTTTCGCAGTTCTTGTGGTAAGACCAGTTGGAAAGAACATTGAGAACCGATTTGCCTCTTTCTTACAAGAACGTTGTTCCGGAGCTCCAAACGATTCAGTTCTTTAAGAAGAAGTGGCAGGTCGGGAAGTTCATCCCTCAAGGTAGGAGGGGGTGTGATTCCACTTTCCAGTTGAGTTATCACATGCTGTATGACTGGGTCAGTTCTTTGTTTTGCAGCGATCTCAGTTTCTGTAAGTTGAGGAATGACTGAGGATCCGAACTGCTGGTCATGTGTAAAACTGTCTGGGAGGGCTGTAAGGGACATGGAAAGGGATTGGACAAGAGTCTGTGTTGGGGGATAGGAACTGTAGACAAGCTGTCTGTCACAAATGGCTTGAACAGTGGGTTGGTCAATGGGAATGAGTTCAGAATCAGGCAAATGATGTTCCCAGAACTTTAGTATTCGCTCCCTTTCCTTTTGAGATTTGAAATCGTCCAACAGATCACCATGTGGTCTGCGGGAAAGCCCATCTGCATCAGCAGCTTGCTTGCCTGCTCGATACAGGATCTTGAAGGAATAGGTGGAAAGTGAGGCAAGCCACCTGTAGCTGGCTGCATCCAGTTTAGCTGTTGTCAAGAGGTAAGTAAGAGGATTACTGTCCGTTACAACTGTGAAATCATTGCCATATAGATAGTCACTGAACTTTTCAGTTACTGCCCATTTGAGAGCTAGGAATTCCAGTTTATGTGCTGGATAACGGGATTCACTGCGAGAGAGTCCTCTGCTCGCATAAGCAATGACTCTGTTCTGTCCTTCCTGCTCCTGATATAGCACAGCTCCCAGACCAATGGAGCTGGCATCAGTATGCAGTAGGTATGGTTTTTGGGGGTCAGCAAAAGCTAGAACTGGAGCAGTAGTGAGTTTCTGAATTACAGTGTCATAAGCCTCCTGACAAGCAGGTGTCCAACGGTTTCCAAAGTGCTCTTTGGGATTCAAATATTGTTCTGGTTTAATTGTTGCTCTGAACTTTTTCTGGGATGGCGGGTAGCCAGATGTGAGATCATGGAGGGGTTTGACAATAGCAGAATAGCCTTTTATGTATCTTCTGTAGTACCCCGCAAATCCAAGATAGGATCTGAGTTCCTTCAAGGTTTTGGGTACTGGCCAGGTAGTGAGTGCTTTAATCTTGTCTGGATCAGTCTCAACGCCATTGCGTGAAACTACATGTCCCAAGTATTTCACAGATGTTTGAAAAAACTTGCATTTTTCAACCGAGAGTTTGAGACCAAACTCTTTCAGCCGGTTGAGCACTTTCATTAGCCTTGCTTCATGTTCTTCCAAGGTAGGTGCAAAGATGATTAAATCATCAATGAAGACAAGGACCTCCTTCAAGTTCATTTCTCCCATGCATTTCTCCATTAGCCTTTGAAAAGTGCTCGGTGCATTTGTTACTCCTTGGGGCATGCGATTCCATTCCCAAAATCCTAAGGGACATACAAAGGCAGTTTTTACTTTATCTGCTTCCTCCATTTCAATTTGGTAATAACCTGATTTTAGGTCGAGTACCGAGAACCATTCAGAGCCAGAGAGGGCTGTGAAGGCATCTTCAAGTTTTGGCAAGGCATAAGCATCCTTGATGGTCTGTAAGTTCAACTTCCTGTAATCAATGCAAAGTCGTACAGTGCCATTTTTCTTCCTTACCACCACGATGGGTGATGCAAAGGGTGATTCAGATTCACGGATCATTCCGCTTTCAAAGAGTTCCTGCAGATGTGTGCGAACAGCATCAACATCTTGAGGATGGATGGGTCTTGGCCTTTGCTTGAATGGAGTTTCATCTGAAAGTTTGATTCGGTGAGTAACTTTATCAGTTTTGCCAAAGTCAAGGTCATGTTTAGCAAAGACTTCTGGGATGCTGCTAAGCTTTGCTGTAATGCGCTCTCTCCATTCAGATGAGAGAGGTGAGTCACCGAAGTCGAAGTTCAGTGACTGAGATGAAGAATGCACTGAATCAGATGCAATTTGCTCTTTTGTAATGACTGTGTTGATTGCACTCATTTGTGCAATAAGAGATCTGGCAGGGATGATAACATCATGATCAGATTCATTGCTCACAATGACAGGCAACTGACAGGGTTGATGTTTAGAACAGTCAACCAAGCATGCTTGAACAATCAAGCTGCCAGGTAGAGAGAATGAGCATGGATGCTCAATAACAGCGTTTTGCAAAAAGCAATTGGCAGATGTTCCTTCCAGAACCACTGTTCCTCTTGGAGGAATGGTTTGGGGATTATTGCCGTGGAGTCTGATTACACCATGATTGGATTGGTTGTATCTCAGCTCAAGAATCTTCAGTACCGCTCTGTACCCATATGGGAGTGAATGATTCATTGGCAGATTGTCTTCCAGACTTCTCTCATAGAGAACATCAAGTGTGTTCGTGCCAATAAGAACCAAGGACTGCATTGATTGTACATCAGGTACCACCAAAGCAAGAGTGTGTATGTCTATGGACGTGCCAAGGAACTCAGCAGGAAAAGTAACATCAAGTTCGATGTAGCCCATGTAAGGCACACTCTGACCATTAGCCCCCTCAACTTCCAGTAATTCAACCAGTGGTTTGATTTCTTGGTCAGAAAGGAAACTGGAATAAAAGGAATGGGGGACCGTTGTCACCTGAGATCCTGTATCTAATAGACAGTTGAATTGTGTTCCTTTGATGAATACTTGTGCTGTGCTTTTGGTACCGATGAGTCCTTTTGGTAATTTGCAGATATGAGAAGTGGGTTGTGATTGTTTACAATTCACGGGACATTGTTTCACTGCAGCCTCTGGTTGTCCCTCCACAGAGACTGCTTTCAGTTTGATTTATTCGTTTTGTTCTTCATGTCCCATGTCTGTTGTTTCTGTTGTAGTTGCTTTTTCTTTTCCATCACCAAAGTGGGATTGGCTTCATTACTGCAGGATGTAATGATGTGACCGTCCTCACCACACTTGAAACAGTACCAAGGCTTTGGTCTGGTAGAGGACTGGGGCACAGCATAAGCAGATGGGTTAGCCTTTGATGAAGTGGCTTTTGTTTTCTTCTGCAAAAGCAGTGATGTCAATTGATTCTGCAGTTCATTCATTTGCTTCTGGAGATCTTTAATTGCATTGCCGTCATGTTCTGATGTTGCACCACAGGCACATGCACTGTGTGAGCTCAAGTGAACATGTTTCTTGGATGTACTTGCTTGTTTTTTCATGCGTGTTTCTTTTGCCAGCTGTCTGTCTTCCTCAGTGCGCAGCAAGACCAGTAGCTCTGAAAAGGAAGGATGGTGTTCCTTTTTCTGTTCAAGCAGATTTGTTATTACTGCATTTTCCAGGCATCCACGACTAAATTGTCGGATGAGATGTTTCTCTGCTTCAGCAGACTGAACTCCGCCTCTTTTCACTACAGTATTCAAGGTAAGTTGTAGACGCTGTAGATAGGCGGAGTATTTTTCATCTTGATTTTGATAAGTAGTCAAGAATTGAGCGAAAAGCTCGTCTCCATCCTGAACAGTAGCAAAGGCTGCGTCAAGAACCTGTAAATATGTAGCAGGTACTGCTTCAGGTCCAAGACCTTTAATTACCTCGGCTGCAGGAGACAGCAAGCTCGAGAAGATGCGCCTTGTGACATTCATGGCAGACATGCTAGGGTCTGCGAGCAATATATCGATTTGAGAACGCCAGGTCTCATAGTCTGTTTCGTTACTGGGTTTCTCTGGTTTCCCAGAGAAAGCCCGAAGTTTGAGTGGGGACATTGAATGAGAAGTGAAATCCTCTTTCCTCAAAATATGTTCCACCACAACTGTCTGTACTTCAGGGGGATTCAAATCATCAGCTGAGAGGGAAACTGTTCTGGTAACACGTCTTGTGTTTCCATTTCCTGTGTTTTCCTCCTTTTCAACTTTGAGAACAGCAGTCACTTCCTCCTCACTGGATTCTTTCAGTTCCTTGCTCATTTGAGTGAGCATGTCCTTTAACACGCTCTCAAAACTTTTGCCAGTAGACATGGCTACATCAGTAATTTGTTTGAGATATTTTTCAGTGTGTGTACCACCCACAATAGCTGTGTACTCATTTGCAAGAGATGTTATATTATAGACAACTCCTTCATCCTCCATTTCTTGCACCATTGGTAACAGTGACTCTGAAGTGATTAGGGCGGAGTCATCTATAAACTCAACGACCAGGTTTTTGTGTTCAGTATCCAGAGGGTCTTCAACCCTTTCAACTCTTTCAATAGGGCCAAAGGTTGTTGTTAAAATGTCAAGAAGTTTGCGATCTGTCTCTGATGTGTTTGTGTCACTTTTGACAAGCACTGAATTGGCTAAATTAACCCCAAGTTTAACAAACTCCATTTTGACATGAAAATATGCAAATGAACCAAAAAAATAAATCAAAGGTATTCACACTTATTGAGCTCCTGGCTAGCTCACCAAGCTGTAGCAAGCACAATGGATAACAACTTAATTGATAGGCTAATTGACCATTAATGAGAATTAGTGAAAAATGTTTAGAAAAACCAGGTTCGGCTGCTGAGCTCAATGTGTATAGTGTGAATGACCAACCAGAGGCAGAAACGTTTCAAGTTGAATATGCATATTAATATTTAAACAAACAAACAAAAAAATGATTGGCGGGTTGAGCGCTCTCCCTGCTGAACAGAGCTCAACCATTGGTCGGCATAGGGACTTGGCTGGGAGATCGCCTGGGAATAGCAGGTGCTGTAAGCTTTTTCAACCAGCAGAGAGCGCTCTCGCTTAATCTACCCACACATATTTCAACGTGGTAACAGCAACAGCTCACGTCCTAAAGTGTTTTGCACATGGTTAAGGCACTTTAACTCCAACAAATAAAACCAACAAATCAATGACTTATATTCTATGACTTATCTTCAACTCCATATAAGAGGTATTTCAAGCTGCAGCTTCTGCTTACGGCCATACCAGCCTGGATGCGCCTGATCTCGTCTGATCTCGGAAGCTAAGCAGGGTAGGGCCTGGTTAGTACTTGGATGGGAGACCGCCTGGGAATACCAGGTGCTGTAAGCTTTTTCAACCTGCAGAGAGCGCTCTCGCTTAATCTACCCACACATATTTTAACGTGGTAACAGCGACAGCTCACGTCCTAAAGTGTTTTGTGTAGCAAGCACAATGGATAACAACTTAATTGATAGGCTAATTGACCATTAATGAGAATTAGTGAAAAATGTTTAGAAAAACCAGGTTCGGCTGCTGAGCTCAATGTGTATAGTGTGAATGACCAACCAGAGGCAGAAACGTTTCAAGTTGAATATGCATATTAATATTTAAACAAACAAACAAAAAAACACATTTGCATTAATATTGAAAATAACAAACTGGGGCCCTTTAAGTTGTTCAATGTTCAAGGTTCAATGTTCAGTTCAGTCAGTCAGTTCAGACTTAAGGATTTGGGATTGGGACTGGGGTTTGGACTGGGGCTTGGGCAGAGGTTGGGACTGGGGTTTGGACTGGGGGGTTCTCCCTATTGGGGAGAAGGCACAAGCCTACCACACATGATGGGGACTGTGGGAGGAGAGTCCAGGCTCGATCTCAGGTTCAGTTCCAGGACTGGGGAAAGCTCACCATCTAACACAAAAAACCTGGCCTGAAAGGCCAGGTGAAACGAACCAAAAATCAGTGTTTGTTGCAACAATTCAATCATTCATAAATCAAACAATTCTTCTTTTCAAATTCTTTTAGCATGCTTTTAGATCATTTTAAATGCTTTTAAATGCTTTTTAAATGCTTTTAAATCACAATATTTTTCCAAAATCAATTACTTCATGAGCTCAAATAATCATTTCAAAACAAACCAAAAGTTATAAATCAACTCAAAATAAATACAGCTCAAGCCATCAGATATAAGAGCTCAGTGTTCAGGCATTGTGGCCTGGTGAACATTCAACCATTAGCTTTCAAACATTAGCTTTCAAACATTAGCTTGTTTTTGTATCAACCTCAATGTTAACCGATCAACCAAACCAGTGACTATAGTTTGAGTAAACTCACCGCTGAGTAGGAATGAAATCTCTGGCACACAGCCGGGCAGCACACCTAACACTGCTAACACTGCTTGAGCACACCAAACATTTAGCTGGCAGGAAGTGGACTGAGGAGGAAGTGAAGGGGGATGTGACATCACTAAAAGCTTTGACTGTCAGGAACAGACAGGAGTGGTAACCATGGCTACCTGGGTTACATTTGCACATGCTTAAGGCACCTTAACTCCAACAAATAAGCGCTTCTAAATTATTATCACCAACAAATCAATGACATATATTCTATGACTTATCTTCAACTCCATATAAGGGAATTTCAAGCTGCAGCTTCTGCTTACGGCCATACCAGCCTGGATGCGCCTGATCTCGTCTGATCTCGGAAGCTAAGCAGGGTCGGGCCTGGTTAGTACTTGGATGGGAGACTGCCTGGGAATACAAGGTGCTGTAAGCTTTTTCAACCAGCAGAGAATGCTCTCGCTTAATCTAGCCACACATATTTCAACGTGGTAACAGCGACAGCTCACGTCCTAAAGTGTTTTGCACATGGTTAAGGCACTTTAACTCCAACAAATAAAACCAACAGATCAATGACTTATATTCTATGACTTATCTTCAACTCCATATAAGAGGTATTTCAAGCTGCAGCTTCTGCTTACGGCCATACCAGCCTGGATGCGCCCGATCTCGTCTGATCTCGGAAGCTAAGCAGGGTCGGGCCTGGTTAGTACTTGGATGGGAGACCGCCTGGGAATACCAGGTGCTGTAAGCTTTTTCAACCTGCAGAGAGCGCTCTCGCTTAATCTACCCACACATATTTCAACGTGGTAACAGCGACAGCTCACGTCCTAAAGTGTTTTGCACATGGTTAAGGCACTTTAACTCCAACAAATAAGTGCTTCTAAATTATTATCACCAACAAATCAATGACTTATATTATATGACTTATCTTCAACTCCATATAAGAGGTATTTCAAGCTGCAGCTACAGCTTCAGCTTACGGCCATACCAGCCTGGATGCGCCTGATCTCGTCTGATCTCGGAAGCTAAGCAGGGTCGGGCCTGGTTAGTACTTGGATGGGAGACCGCCTGGGAATACCAGGTGCTGTAAGCATTTTCAACCAGCAGAGAGCGCTCTCGCTTAATCTACCCACACATATTTCAACGTGGTAACAGCGACAGCTCACGTCCTAAAGTGTTTTGCACATGGTTAAGGCACTTTAACTCCAACAAATAAGCGCTTCTAAATTATTATCACCAACAAATCAATGACTTGTATTATATACTTATCTTCAACTCCATTTAAGAAGTATTTCAAGGTGCAGCTTCAGCTAACGGCCATACCAGCCTGGATGAGCCCGATCTCGTCTGATCTCGGAAGCTAAGCAGGGTCGGGCCTGGTTAGTACTTGGATGGGAGACCGCCTGGGAATACCAGGTGTTGTAAGCTTTTTCAACCAGCAGAGAGTGCTCTCGCTTAATCTACCCACACATATTTCAACGTGGTAACAGCGACAGCTCACGTCCTAAAGTGTTTTGCACATGGTTAAGGCACTTTAACTCCAACAAATAAGTGCTTCTAAATTATTATCACCAACAAATCATGACTTATATTATATGACTTATCTTCAACTCCATATCAGAGGTATTTCAAGCTGCAGCTTCTGCTTAAGGCCATACCAGCCTGGATGTGTCCGATCTCGTCTGATCTCGGAAGCTAAGCAGGGTCGGGCCTGGTTAGTACTTGGATGGGAGACCGCCTGGGAATACCAGGTGCTGTAAGCTTTTTCAACCAGCAGAGAGCGCTCTCGCTTAATCTACCCACACATATTTCAACGTGGTAACAGCGACAGCTCACGTCCTAAAGTGTTTTGCACATGGTAAAGGCACTTTAACTCCAACAAATAAGTGCTTCTAAATTATTATCACCAACAAATCAATGACTTATATTATATGACTTATCTTCAACTCCATATAAGAGGTATTTCAAGCTGCAGCTTCAGCTTACGGCCATATCAGCCTGGATGCGCCCGATCTCGTCTGATCTCGGAAGCTAAGCAGGGTCGGGCCTGGTTAGTACTTGGATGGGAGACCGCCTGGGAATACCAGGTGCTGTAAGCTTTTTCAACCAGCAGAGAGTGCTCTCGCTTAATCTACCCACACATATTTCAACGTGGTAAGAGCGACAGCTCACGTCCTCAAGTGTTTTGCACATGGTTAAGGCACTTTAACTCCAACAAATAAAACCAACAAATCAATGACTTATATTCTATGACTTATCTTCAACTCCATATCAGAGGTATTTCAAGCTGCAGCTTCTGCTTACGGTCATACCAGCCTGGATGCGCCCGATCTCGTCTGATCTCTGAAGCTAAGCAGGGTCGGGCCTGGTTAGTACTTGGATGGTAGACCGCCTGGGAATACCAGGTGCTGTAAGCTTTTTCAACCAGCAGAGAGCGCTCTCGCTTAATCTGCCCACACATATTTCAATGTGGTAACAGCGACAGCTGACGTCCGCAAGTGTTTTGCACATGGTTAAGGCACTTTAACTCCAACAAATAAAACCAACAAATCAATGACTTATATTCTATGACTTATCTTCAACTCCATATAAGAGGTATTTCTAGCTGCAGCTTCTGCTTACGGCCATACCAGCCTGGATGAGCCCGATCTCGTCTGATCTCGGAAGCTAAGCAGGGTCGGGCCTGGTTAGTACTTGGATGGGAGACCGCCTAGGAATACCAGGTGCTGTAAGCTTTTTCAACCAGCAGAGAGCGCTCTCGCTTAATCTACCCACACATATTTCAACGTGGTAAGAGCGACAGCTCACGTCCTAAAGTGTTTTGCACATGGTTAAGGCACGTTAACTCCAACAAATAAAACCAACAAATCAATGACTTATATTCTATGACTTATCTTCAACTCCATATCAGAGGTATTTCAAGCTGCAGCTTCTGCTTACGGCCATACCAGCCTGGATGCGCCCGATCTCGTCTGATCTCGGAAGCTAAGCAGGGTCGGGCCTGGTTAGTACTTGGATGGGAGACCGCCTGGGAATACCAGGTGCTGTAAGCTTTTTCAACCAGCAGAGAACGGTCTCGCTTAATCTAGCCACACATATTTCAACGTGGTAACAGCGACAGCTCACGTCCTAAAGTGTTTTGCACATGGTTAAGGCACTTTAACTCCAACAAATAAAACCAACAAATCAATGACTTATATTCTATGACTTATCTTCAACTCCATATAAGAGGTATTTCAAGCTGCAGCTTTTGCTTACGGCCATACCAGCCTGGATGCGCCCGATCTCGTCTGATCTCGGAAGCTAAGCAGGGTCGGGCCTTGTTAGTACTTGGATGGGAGACCGCCTGGGAATACCAGGTGCTGTAAGCTTTTTCAACCAGCAGAGAGCGCTCTCGCTTAATCTACCCACACATATTTCAACGTGGTAACAGCGACAACTCACGTCCTAAAGTGTTTTGCACATGGTTAAGGCACTTTAACTCCAACAAATAGTTGCTTCTAAATTATTATCACCAACAAATCAATGACTTATATTATATGACTTATCTTCAACTCCATATAAGAGGTATTTCAAGCTGCAGCTTCAGCTTCAGCTTACGGCCATACCAGCCTGGATGCGCCCGATCTCGTCTGATCTCGGAAGCTAAGCAGGGTCGGGCCTGGTTAGTACTTGGATGGGAGACCGCCTGGGAATACCAGGTGCTGTAAGCTTTTTCAACCAGCAGAGAGCGCTCTCGCTTAATCTACCCACACATATTTCAACGTGGTAACAGCGACAGCTCACGTCCTAAAGTGTTTTGCACATGGTTAAGGCACTTTAACTCCAACAAATAAGCGCTTCTAAATTATTATCACCAACAAATCAATGACTTGTATTATATACTTATCTTCAACTCCATATAAGAAGTATTTCAAGCTGCAGCTTCAGCTTACGGCCATACCAGCCTGGATGTGCCCGATCTCGTCTGATCTCGGAAGCTAAGCAGGGTCGGGCCTGGTTAGTACTTGGATGGGAGACCGCCTGGGAATACCAGGTGCTGTAAGCTTTTTCAACCAGCAGAGAGCGCTCTCGCTTAATCTACCCACACAAATTTCAACGTGGTAACAGCGACAGCTCATGTCCTAAAGTGTTTTGCACATGGTTAAGGCACTTTAACTCCAACAAATAAGCGCTTCTAAATTATTATCACCAACAAATCAATGACTTATATTATATGACTTATCTTCAACTCCATATAAGAGGTATTTCAAGCTGCAGCTTCAGCTTCTGCTTACGGCCATACCAGCCTGGATGCGCCCGATCTCGTCTGATCTCGGAAGCTAAGCAGGGTCGGGCCTGGTTAGTACTTGGATGGGAGACCGCCTGGGAATACCAGGTGCTGTAAGCTTTTTCAACCAGCAGAGAACGGTCTCGCTTAATCTAGCCACACATATTTCAACGTGGTAACAGCGACAGTTCACGTCCTAAAGTGTTTTGCACATGGTTAAGGCACTTTAACTCCAACAAATAAAACCAACAAATCAATGACTTATATTCTATGACTTATCTTCAACTCCATATAAGAGGTATTTCAAGCTGCAGCTTCTGCTTACGGCCATACCAGCCTGGATGCGCCCGATCTCGTCTGATCTCGGAAGCTAAGCAGGGTCGGGCCTTGTTAGTACTTGGATGGGAGACCGCCTGGGAATACCAGGTGCTGTAAGCTTTTTCAACCAGCAGAGAGCGCTCTCGCTTAATCTACCCACACATATTTCAACGTGGTAACAGCGACAGCTCACGTCCTAAAGTGTTTTGCACATGGTTAAGGCACTTTAACTCCAACAAATAAGTGCTTCTAAATTATTATCACCAACAAATCAATGACTTATATTATATGACTTATCTTCAACTCCATATAAGAGGTATTTCAAGCTGCAGCTTCAGCTTCAGCTTACGGCCATACCAGCCTGGATGCGCCCGATCTCGTCTGATCTCGGAAGCTAAGCAGGGTCGGGCCTGGTTAGTACTTGGATGGGAGACCGCCTGGGAATACCAGGTGTTGTAAGCTTTTTCAACCAGCAGAGAGCGCTCTCGCTTAATCTACCCACACATATTTCAACTTGGTAACAGCGACAGCTCACGTCCTAAAGTGTTTTGCACATGGTTAAGGCACTTTAACTCCAACAAATAAGCGCTTCTAAATTATTATCACCAACAAATCAATGACTTGTATTATATACTTATCTTCAACTCCATATAAGAAGTATTTCAAGCTGCAGCTTCTGCTTACGGTCATACCAGCCTGGATGCGCCCGATCTCGTCTGATCTCTGAAGCTAAGCAGGGTCGGGCCTGGTTAGTACTTGGATGGTAGACCGCCTGGGAATACCAGGTGCTGTAAGCTTTTTCAACCAGCAGAGAGCGCTCTCGCTTAATCTGCCCACACATATTTCAATGTGGTAACAGCGACAGCTCACGTCCGCAAGTGTTTTGCACATGGTTAAGGCACTTTAACTCCAACAAATAAAACCAACAAATCAATGACTTATATTCTATGACTTATCTTCAACTCCATATAAGAGGTATTTCAAGCTGCAGCTTCTGCTTACGGCCATACCAGCCTGGATGAGCCCGATCTCGTCTGATCTCGGAAGCTAAGCAGGGTCGGGCCTGGTTAGTACTTGGATGGGAGACCGCCTGGGAATACCAGGTGCTGTAAGCTTTTTCAACCAGCAGAGAGCGCTCTCGCTTAATCTACCCACACATATTTCAACGTGGTAAGAGCGACAGCTCACGTCCTAAAGTGTTTTGCACATGGTTAAGGCACGTTAACTCCAACAAATAAAACCAACAAATCAATGACTTATATTCTATGACTTATCTTCAACTCCATATCAGAGGTATTTCAAGCTGCAGCTTCTGCTTACGGCCATACCAGCCTGGATGCGCCCGATCTCGTCTGATCTCGGAAGCTAAGCAGGGTCGGGCCTGGTTAGTACTTGGATGGGAGACCGCCTGGGAATACCAGGTGCTGTAAGCTTTTTCAACCAGCAGAGAACGGTCTCGCTTAATCTAGCCACACATATTTCAACGTGGTAACAGCGACAGCTCACGTCCTAAAGTGTTTTGCACATGGTTAAGGCACTTTAACTCCAACAAATAAAACCAACAAATCAATGACTTATATTCTATGACTTATCTTCAACTCCATATAAGAGGTATTTCAAGCTGCAGCTTTTGCTTACGGCCATACCAGCCTGGATGCGCCCGATCTCGTCTGATCTCGGAAGCTAAGCAGGGTCGGGCCTTGTTAGTACTTGGATGGGAGACCGCCTGGGAATACCAGGTGCTGTAAGCTTTGTCAACCAGCAGAGAGCGCTCTCGCTTAATCTACCCACACATATTTCAACGTGGTAACAGCGACAACTCACGTCCTAAAGTGTTTTGCACATGGTTAAGGCACTTTAACTCCAACAAATAAGTGCTTCTAAATTATTATCACCAACAAATCAATGACTTATATTATATGACTTATCTTCAACTCCATATAAGAGGTATTTCAAGCTGCAGCTTCAGCTTCAGCTTACGGCCATACCAGCCTGGATGCGCCCGATCTCGTCTGATCTCGGAAGCTAAGCAGGGTCGGGCCTGGTTAGTACTTGGATGGGAGACCGCCTGGGAATACCAGGTGCTGTAAGCTTTTTCAACCAGCAGAGAGCGCTCTCGCTTAATCTACCCACACATATTTCAACGTGGTAACAGTGACAGCTCACGTCCTAAAGTGTTTTGCACATGGTTAAGGCACTTTAACTCCAACAAATAAGCGCTTCTAAATTATTATCACCAACAAATCAATGACTTGTATTATATACTTATCTTCAACTCCATATAAGAAGTATTTCAAGCTGCAGCTTCAGCTTACGGCCATACCAGCCTGGATGTGCCCGATCTCGTCTGATCTCGGAAGCTAAGCAGGGTCGGGCCTGGTTAGTACTTGGATGGGAGACCGCCTGGGAATACCAGGTGCTGTAAGCTTTTTCAACCAGCAGAGAGCGCTCTCGCTTAATCTACCCACACAAATTTCAACGTGGTAACAGCGACAGCTCATGTCCTAAAGTGTTTTGCACATGGTTAAGGCACATTAACTCCAACAAATAAGCGCTTCTAAATTATTATCACCAACAAATCAATGACTTATATTATATGACTTATCTTCATCTCCATATAAGAGGTATTTCAAGCTGCAGCTTCAGCTTCAGCTTACGGCCATACCAGCCTGGATGCGCCCGATCTCGTCTGATCTCGGAAGCTAAGCAGGGTCGGGCCTGGTTAGTACTTGGATGGGAGACCGCCTGGGAATACCAGGTGCTGTAAGCTTTTTCAACCAGCAGAGAGCGCTCTCGCTTAATCTACCCACACATATTTCAACGTGGTAAGAGCGACAGCTCACGTCCTAAAGTGTTTTGCACATGGTTAAGGCACTTTAACTCCAACAAATAAAACCAACAAATCAATGACTTATATTCTATGACTTATCTTCAACTCCATATCAGAGGTATTTCAAGCTGCAGCTTCTGCTTACGGCCATACCAGCCTGGATGCGCCCGATCTCGTCTGATCTCTGAAGCTAAGCAGGGTCGGGCCTGGTTAGTACTTGGATGGGAGACCGCCTGGGAATACCAGGTGCTGTAAGCTTTTTCAACCAGCAGAGAACGGTCTCGCTTAATCTAGCCACACATATTTCAACGTGGTAACAGCGACAGTTCACGTCCTAAAGTGTTTTGCACATGGTTAAGGCACTTTAACTCCAACAAATAAAACCAACAAATCAATGACTTATATTCTATGACTTATCTTCAACTCCATATAAGAGGTATTTCAAGCTGCAGCTTCTGCTTACGGCCATACCAGCCTGGATGCGCCCGATCTCGTCTGATCTCGGAAGCTAAGCAGGGTCGGGCCTTGTTAGTACTTGGATGGGAGACCGCCTGGGAATACCAGGTGCTGTAAGCTTTTTCAACCAGCAGAGAGCGCTCTCGCTTAATCTACCCACACATATTTCAACGTGGTAACAGCGACAGCTCACGTCCTAAAGTGTTTTGCACATGGTTAAGGCACTTTAACTCCAACAAATAAGTGCTTCTAAATTATTATCACCAACAAATCAATGACTTATATTATATGACTTATCTTCAACTCCATATAAGAGGTATTTCAAGCTGCAGCTTCAGCTTCAGCTTACGGCCATACCAACCTGGATGCGCCCGATCTCGTCTGATCTCGGAAGCTAAGCAGGGTCGGGCCTGGTTAGTACTTGGATGGGAGACCGCCTGGGAATACCAGGTGTTGTAAGCTTTTTCAACCAGCAGAGAGCGCTCTCGCTTAATCTACCCACACATATTTCAACTTGGTAACAGCGACAGCTCACGTCCTAAAGTGTTTTGCACATGGTTAAGGCACTTTAACTCCAACAAATAAGCGCTTCTAAATTATTATCACCAACAAATCAATGACTTGTATTATATACTTATCTTCAACTCCATATAAGAAGTATTTCAAGCTGCAGCTTCAGCTTACGGCCATACCAGCCTGGATGTGCCCGATCTCGTCTGATCTCGGAAGCTAAGCAGGGTCGGGCCTGGTTAGTACTTGGATGGGAGACCGCCTGGGAATACCAGGTGCTGTAAGCTTTTTCAACCAGCAGAGAACGGTCTCGCTTAATCTACCCACACATATTTCAACGTGGTAAGAGCGACAGCTCACGTCCTAAAGTGTTTTGCACATGGTTAAGGCACTTTAACTCTAACAAATAAAACCAACAAATCAATGACTTATATTCTATGACTTATCTTCAACTCCATATCAGAGGTATTTCAAGCTGCAGCTTCTGCTTACGGCCATACCAGCCTGGATGCGCCCGATCTCGTCTGATCTCGGAAGCTAAGCAGGGTCGGGCCTGCTTAGTACTTGGATGGGAGACCGCCTGGGAATACCAGGTGCTGTAAGCTTTTTCAACCAGCAGAGAGCGCTCTCGCTTAATCTACCCACAAAAATTTCAACGTGGTAACAGCGACAGCTCATATCCTAAAGTGTTTTGCACATGGTTAAGGCACTTTAACTCCAACAAATAAAACCAACAAATCAATGACTTATATTCTATGACTTATCTTCAACTCCATATAAGAGGTATTTCAAGCTGCAGCTTCTGCTTACGGCCATACCAGCTTGGATGCGCCCGATCTCGTCTGATCTCGGAAGCTAAGCAGGGTCGGGCCTGGTTAGTACTTGGATGGGAGACCGCCTGGGAATACCAGGTGCTGTAAGCTTTTTCAACCAGCA